>NW_018391774.1:0-13125 GCF_900095145.1 Mus pahari | reverse complement strand
TCTTCTTCTTCTCCTCCTTATTCTTATTTTTATATTGTCATCCAGGCTCCTGGGTTTGGAGAGATTGTATGTTAGGTACTGATGTCTGGTCTTTGTTGTGTGGGTATTTAGTTTGTTGGATTTTTGTTGATTTGAGTGTATGGTGGCTGTGTGTCACCTGGTAGGATCTTCTTCCTTGATCCCGATAGATGTATCCACTGGGTGTTCTAGTTAAAATATATTTTAGTCACTGGTGTTTCTAGGTATTGCCAGCTCACACTTAGGCATGCAAAAGGGATAGGAGGGTGCTATCTGGGGGATGTCCACAGGAGGAGAAATTATATTGTTCCATCGGGATCTTCTTAGTCTCCTGGTAATGGGTACAGAGAGTGAAGAGCGGCCACAGAGAAAGTCTGCTACAGAGATGAAGAAGAGAATGGTGGAACAGACTTGGAGAAATGATGGAGATCTGAAGTTAGCCTACCTTCTTCCCTGGACAAATTGGCCTGCAGATTCCCAGGGAATGCCTGCTTGCATTGGGGACTGGGATATGTCATTAGTGGGAAAGGAAGAACTTTGGAGCAGAATGTCTGTGTGGTCCCCTAGGGAAAGAGGCAGATGAGAAGGTGAGTCATGGCAGGTGCTCAGCTGTAGAGCTGGTGATGAGAGTGGGGATTGTCCTTTGGTTGGGGAGCTTAGGGAGAGGTGAAGATCTGCAGTTAACCTATCTCTTTCCCAGGCTGGATTGGCTCTTCTTGATTTATTAACCATTTGAAGATTCTTCCTTGACTTACTTGCAATGATTGATGGAGACCTAGAATTTTGTGTTGAAATAATCATCTTTATTCCCTATGTTGCTTTAAATTTTTTTGTCTTTCCTTTTGAGACTATAATATAACTAATTACATTTCTCCTTTCCCTTTTCTCTACCCCATACAATTCTTTTATTCCTTCCCAAATGCATGACTTCTTTTTATATATTTATGTATGTATGTATGTATGTATGTATGTATTTATTTATTTATTTATTTGAGACAGTATGTTTCTTCACAGTCCAGGGGTTCTTTGAATTTATATATCTTTTCATTATTATTAATATTATTATTATTATTATTATTATTATTATTTTTTTATTATTATTTTTATTATTATTATTATTTTCTGTCTGGTCTGTCCAAGAAGTTAGGTTGTTTATGTCTGTCCCAAAGCTGTGTAGCTTCTGCACTCCACACTCTTACTAGTGCAGACTGGAGCCTAAGCCAACCGGAGCAAAGATGGCTCTCCTGCCAGCTCAGGCCTTGAGACTCCTCCTAGGCAGACACACCTCCTCAGTCGGGAAAGTTTTTGGGTGACTGGAGCCAGAAATGGGATCTTTCCCAGAAGCTTCTGAAGGTTCTTTTTTTTTTATTAACTGTTATTGTGCCCCTGCTCCATGCACACACACACAGGTGTGTGTGAGTGTGTCTGTGTGTGTGTGTGTGTCTGTGTCTGTGTCTGTGTGTCTGTGTATGTATGCATTCACCACATACCACATGTACCCCAGACACAAACACAAATACATATGCCTCTACATATAATGTGCTGAGTCAATTTAACAGTATTTGTATATAGATTTTCAGTCTGACCATGTGGTATTGAATAACCACTTGATGATCTTCTCTGAGGAAGACTATTCCTCCATTCACAGCTTTCCTTAGCTGTCTGTTTTTTTTTCTATTTTGGTAGATGGCTGAGACCTCCTGGACTCATCTCCATTCCCTTTGGTGTGCATATTGGTGCTTGTGTTGTCCTCTTTCTTCTCCTATTTGGGAAGCCATGTTGATGGGAGTTTCTTGATACAGCCTCTGATATTCCTATTAGATGCTCTATCCTAGCAAACTCCCTATCTCTTACTTTCTTTCCACCCCCTTTTCCATTCGAAAATATTTCCTTACATGTGGGAGTGTCTAAGTTGCTTTTCTTGTTAAATTTTTATCACATCAACTAGAATAATGGCTTTACTCTGGATGCCTCGAAAGCAAAGGAGAGTCCAATCTCTGCTTAGTAGGTATTCAGATTTCCCCACTCGCAGTGTCTTGATTATTCCAGGAATAGTAATGTGCGAAAGAGTGCTCACAATATGAGTGTCTAGAACTAATTAATATTAATAGCTCTTTCAGAGTTTAGCAATGCCTTACACATGTTCTACACCTGCTCTACATCTAGAGAGAGGTGGATTCTTCTAATTCACCTCAGTATTAAATAACCCTTGTTTATTAACTCGAGAAAGTGAAAAGTAATTTCCATGTATACGGTGTTCCTAATGCATGCTGCTAGGTATTTTTAACCATTTGATTTAGGTTCCGAAGTTACCATAATTTAGCAGATTGTGATGAATGGTCTTAACTGTACATTTAAAGTTACCCTTTTTTCATGTCACCATAAATCTGGGTATCAGAATGTAAATAGTGGTTGAAATTTGTTAATGTTTCTTTAATATACTGATCACAAAGGAAAAATAACCCAAAGAACTTCACCAGCATTGCAGAGTAACAATACTATATTTATAGGTTGTGATTTCCCTCTGATTTTCGGTTTGCTAGAAGGTCCAGGTATTGCTCCCATTGTGTGATAAATTATTTATGCTGCATCTCAGCTACAAAAATGATCCAGACCCCTTAGTGATCTGTTGTTTGACAGGTGACCCTGAAGCTTGGCCAGTAGATGTCAGTAGAGCAGCATGAAAGGAAAGCATGGGCTTTCTGAGTCTTGTAGTCTCCATGCCAGGTATCTGCAAAATGAGACTCCATAGCACCAGAAGCAACTGCAGTACCCAGTGTCAGCAGTACACAGCAACTCCAACAATCAGCAGCTTCACTCTGGAGTGGCCTGCTGTGAACATGCTTTGGTTGGACTCTACCATAGCAGAATTCCTCCACTGAGGTCCTTTATCTCCTCTTTTTAGCAAGGCAAAATAAATAAATAAAAGAATAAAAATATAAATAAATGAATAAATAAAATCACAGCTTCTCTTGTTTCTTCTACACTAACTGTAACAAGTTATATTTTTGGTCAAGGTGGATGAATTTAGGGTCATCTAACAGACAAACTTTTAGGCATGCCTTAAAAGGCATTTGCAGAGAGGTTTAACTAAAGGAAGGTGGTGCTATAATCCTAGAGTGTAGCCCTAAACTAAATACAAGGGAATGGGGAAGGAGAGAAAAAGCCAGGTGAGCACTGCATTCCTGGTTCTCAGTGTCTTGATTGGCTAAAACCAGAATCAGCAGCCTCATATCCTACTTCCACAGAGATGCTATATCGAAGTGGAAACTTAGGGATTCTTTGGAAAGTCATTGTGTCAGCAGATGCTTTTTTGGAGATGTAAACACATGAGTGCATTCCTGGATCAGGTATTTGTTAAGAGATGGCTTGCTAAAGCAGACACGTGAAGGAACATTTTCCTGAAGCAGACACAGCTGAAAGGGTGTTTTGCTAGAGTAATCATGTGGAAGGTCTCATGATGAAGGATTCTTCACTTATTGCATGCATGTATTGATTCATCTTACATGTGTTGTAGAGCTCCTTTCATCAGTCAGGACTCTATAAAGAGAAATGCACCCAAGATGCCTGGTGGTGTGCTGGCAGCTTCTTCTTATATCCCTGGACTACAAGTGATCACATAGTGATGTCAGGTGATACATACTCATGTGGTATTTTGCTAAGACAGACTCATGTACTGAGGTAAGACACCTGATGGTCGGGGAGGAGTATAAATAGGACATAACCGACTGTGAGAGGGACTTGCCTGAAGAACAAGCTTTGCAACACTTCCTGATCTACAATTTGTTGAGAAAGGCACCGTTGAGAACTTCTAGTGTTCCTGGTTGTCCTAATCTCTCCTGCTGAATCAAGCCAGTTTATCTGAGTCCTGGCTGTTTCTGCAAGTTTGTGCCACCAGTGCTGATTCCTGTTCTGTACCCACACTCTACTGAACAGAACGGCTGGTAGTTTGCTGAAGTATTTGCTAGTATTTGAGAGCTGGTGTTGCTGACTTGTGAACTGACCTGCTTATCTACAATGTATGTGGGATCTGCTTTAAAGAACAATTTCTTAACAGGACCACTTTGCCTGAATCCTAAAAACCTTTATTTCCCACTACCAATGGTGGTTAGTGGTGTAGAAAGGAGGTGAAAGCATATAAGAAACATTATTAAAAGTCAGGTTGAGAAAAATTTAAGCCTATATCATATCATCTTGTTTCCCCTCCCATGACAGACTGTTCTTTCCAACTGTGAGCCAAAAATAAGCCTGTTATCTTAGGCTGTTCTTGTCATATATGTTGTTATATCAACAAGTAAGATAACCAATTTTTCTGAAAGCAAATATTTTTCTGATCTCCAATTTCCAGTGTCAGGATAAATTAGCTCAGAATTCACTATTAATCTCCCAATTTGCATTTTTACTCAAGCATTATTGGAGATTAGTTGTAGATATGTACATTATTATCTAGGACGATATAGGATTCTTTGGGAATTTCTCTGGTTGTTATGACAAATGTGGAAGAGCAGCAAGTGCTCTTATTCACTGAGGTATCTCCATAGCTATAATGGTTTGTTTTGGTTAAATGAGACAAGTGCAGTGGAGCCTGATAGCACATCTGCTTAATGCTCTCTGTAGATCAAATTCAGGGCTTTCTGTGTGTTGAAAAAACAAAGACACTAACTGAAGTACATTCCAGCCACCTCCTCCTCTTCTGCCTCTATTTTAAATGTATATGATTTCTGTACCGCAACTCTTTCTCTCATTCTGTAGTTCATAAGATGAATTAAATATCTGTCTTCTGTATGACCCCAGTATAAGCCTCATCAACCCTCAGTAAGTCCCAGACACCTTTTAAATTTTTGCTTTTCCTTTACAAATATGGATATTTTGCTTGCATGTTTGCCAGTGTAACACATGCATGCAGTACCACTGGAGACCAGAAGGTGGTAACAGACATCCTGGAACTGGAGTTATAGATCTTTGAGGTAAACTAAGATACCTACTGATGTGTTGATTTATTTAATAGATTATGTAAAGCACTGAGTGATACTGAGTTCTAAGATTAACCTCACTTGCCACCTGGAATTGAATGACCTGGAGAAGTAGCTGAAACAATGCCTCATTGCTGTTAACAACCTGCTTTCTCTCAAATTGTTACAGTGCTAGGTAGCTCCACCTTGTGGAGTACAAAATGAAAATGCAAACTAGAAACATGCCTTTTTAGGAACCTTAATGTTTTTTCCATCCACAGGTGTTCATGCCTGTGTTGAGCTCTGGTGTTGGTGTGCTTGTCAAGCGATTTTTACTGAGCTGTGTGTCAAAGTGTAGGTGCTGGGAATTAGACCACAGTTCTCTGGAAGGTCAGCCAGTGCTCTCCAGCTGAGCCAGCTCTCCAGCCTCCCCTCCCTCCCATCAATTTTTAACCGTTCACACGTTGACTGTGAACTCTTATCATCACATCACTAGAATAGCTATTTTGTTTTTAAAACAGGCCAACTTTCCCAGTTCATTTCTTAGATAAATTTTAAGAAAGTATAATTGCATCATCCCTGCTTGCCTCCCTCTATCCCTTCTCAGCTACTCTCCTTCTAACCTCTTCCAAGATCTTCCCCTTAACCACTTCTTTTTCTTTCATCTTCTATGTTAGCAATGTCTGAGTAGGTAACAATGTATGAGTGCCTGTGTTTCAACACACAGGTATATGAATGCAACTTGCTGAGTCTGTTTTTGTTGTTTGTGTGTCTATGGTTTCAGGGCTGACCACTGTCCTCTGGCCAGCCAATATTAGGTTCATCCCTGGAGAGACTAATTCTAGCTCAGCAGTCATCAGTTGCCTGCAATTCTTCATCTGGGGGTGGAGCCCCACAGAAGATCTCTCTTTTACATCACCATGTTTTGCTGCTGTTGCTCCTGTCTTGTTTATGCAGTTATTTCTAGGAAAGAGTGTTCCACACCAGAACTCCTGGTGTTCTGGCTTTTATAATCTTTCTATTTCCTCTGTCCAGATGCATAGATGTAGGAGCTCTAATGTTGATATATCAGTGGGGACTGGCCTCCCCATGATCTGTTGATGTCTTCTGCATTGTGTGCAGTCATGATTCTCTGTGTTCGTGTCAGATTGATTCTTTGATGAGGGGTGGTAATAATGTTTAGCCAAAATAGATGTGTCTCACACGAAGGGTGCAAGTATTTTTGGTGACAGAGGGCACTGTGTCTTTTACATAGTAACACTGATACTTTTATCTAGGAATAAGTTTAGCTTTAGTTTTAGACTTACCAATGTGTTTGTTCCAGCCTTTCACTTGGAAGGCTCCATGATCTTTCTCTGTGAAAGTTAGGTCACAATTCTTCCTCCCAGCACCTGGGCCCTCAGAAAAATAACTCAGAATCAAAATAAATTTACACACACCTTGGCCATATACCTAGAGTTTTCTTGGACTCTATTAAAACTTAGAGTAACCTATTTCTTTTTATCTATATTCTGCCATATGGCTTTTTACATTATACTTACTGACATACACCAAAGGAGACATATACACAACACAAGCATACACACACACACACACACACACACACACACACACACACATACACACACACTGAAGGGCATAAAGGTAGGTCAGTTGTTAGGACCACTTGATATTCTTTTATTTGTTAAGAGCACTTGTTGGGATTCCAGGGAACATGTGCTTGGATTTCTATGTCTCCATGATAGTACCCAACTGTCTGTAACCCCAGTTCCAGGGTACTTGAGGCCCTCCTCTGTCACTCATGGGCACTAGGTATACAAGTGTTACAGAGACAAACACATATACAGATAATACAACCACAAAAACAATACAATCCACTGTGTGGATCTTCAGATACTAAAGGGGAAAGTTTGTAAGTGACAAACAAAACAAAAGAGCAGCTCAGTGAGAGACAAGCTACCTGGCCAACATTGTTTCAGAGAGTCCTTCTGGTTGGCAGGTACAGTGGCAGACCCAATTTGATGTAGGGAAGACAGCTCCATGCTGCATATGTAAGGAATTCTGTTTAGAATGTAATCCAGCACCATTGATATGGTGGTAAGGGTTCCTGTGCAAAGTTATAATCCGCTTAAATGCCGACACACCCTTAGTACATAACTTTTCTCTGTCTTGAGAGATATAGAATAGAACCTCCAAGATCCAGTCTGCCTGCCAACTCTCCTGCAGTGCTAGAGCTCCCGAGTTCCTTTCACTGCTATGGAGACCCATACAAAACCCATCCTCCCCACAGTCAGCTTCCACAACACCCATCAACCCAGTAGAAACAACCTATAGAAGATTATAAATTACAAGTCAGATTTATATATCAATAAATTCTCTATTAATCCACAAGATACCCACACAGTATTCTCAGAGGCAATTGATAATCATACAAACTGCCCACCGAGAACTTACACATGATCCCAATTATTCTATCCCTTTATGCTTTTTTTCCACAGAGTGTTTCTTTGTGTACCCTGGTTGTCCTGGAATTCACTTTGTACATCAGGCTGTCCTTGAGCTCAGAATTCTTCCTGTCTCTGTCTCCCAAGTACTGGGATTTGAGTTGTATGCCACTACCACCCAGCCACTCTATCCCTATGTCATATTCATAACCTGTTGCTTTTTAAAACAATACAGGATCAGCACTTCTTTTCTGTCTGTCCACTTTCATATTGGCTTCTTCCTCTCCTTTGAGTTGCTTTCTGTCCATGCAACTCGTTCTGCTACCTCCATTTTCTCATTCAATCACAGGCCTCCTGCTGTACGAATATTTTAATGGAATTGGACAGGGAACTTCCTGATAAACCTAATAATTAAGTAATGGTTTGTAGAAGTAATCAACCATGTTTGAAAACAATGTCTAATTGATGGCCAGGGAAAATGATTAAATAGAGAAAGATCTGATAGAACAAGTCAGAAATAGCATATGCCCAACTCTCATGAGAACATCAGCAAGAGGGAGTGTGGTGTGGTATTTGCTGTATGTATTGCAGTTTTACAAGAACAGTTTTACAAAGTTAGATTACATATAGAACATACAGGACACGGGTGAAGACAGAACTGCACTGAGAATGAAAAGGATCCAGAAGATTAGAAAAAATCGCCAAACTTAGTATGAGTCTAACAAACCAATTCAGTCATAAGTTGAGAGAAGCCAGATTTAACCAGTCAGCATGGAAGACTAGATTGTATGGAGACTGGAATCTTTCAGGCCTAAGCCTAGCAATCATTAGAAAAGAGGACATGCTCTGGGCTCAGAAGAAGTTATGTATTCCCCCAGCTTGGGTCCAGCTGTCATCTTATCTAATCATCTGAGGAAATAAAAGTGTCATTTACAAGAAACCTCTACTTAAGTGAAGATGAGATTTTTGACATGGAAACAGAAAAAATAAAGACAACAAGTATGAATCAAAGTTCAAATTCATTAGAAAGGGAAATTAAACAATTTCGGTATGTGATTGAATGCAAAGAACGGCACCTAGAAAAAGACAGAGAAGACCAAAATAATGGATCACAACTTCTCAAGACAGAGTTACTATTTTATTCCTCATACTTTGATATGGTTTACTCATTAAATAAACCATGGGAAGAATTCACAAAAATATGAGCAAATTCCTAATATTGAAATAGGAAGAATAAATTTACAGCTAAATGAATTTATAACTCACTGGAAACTAAAGGTCAGTCTCTGATGGAGGTTTCCCAGGCCTGCCTCTCCTGGATCAGGAGAGATGACTGGAGAAGACACAGGTCAGTGTGCAGGGGAGTCATGCTCAAGTGTAGGCTGATCTCATTTCCTCATGTTCTCTTTACAGGAGACAGAGACCTGGACACAGATGCTAGCCATTAAAAGAAAAGTCACATAAGGCAGCTATCTCAAAGTATAGAAGGAAATAATGAATCACAATTTCTGATTGGTGATTGTTCAACTGTCATCCTAAAAAGACATCCATGTTAACAAGAGTTTCAGTCTAGCAAGTCACACAGGTTAGGAATATGTTCTTTGAGTACTTCCTATCTTACTGGGAGAGATGCACCAGAACTCTGGGTACTGTCCATGCCTATGTCAGTATAGCATAAGACCTCTTAAGGGCCCACAGCAATAGGGCCCAGTGGGAAAAAAATGTGTGAACACCCACAATGGTTACTTATCTTCCCAGTTGCAAAGGTCTCAGGAACCAACTCAGACTTCATTACTGGCAGGTGAAATATAGATGAAATCTTTCCCACCTGTGGGAAAAGCACAGCCAGTGAGAGACTGTGGAAGCAGTAATGTTGTGGGAGTAGAAAAATCTCCGGGTCAAACCCCAGTGAATTTTCTTGAACTGTTACTGCAACTAGGGGGACAGAGGAGACGACAGGATGGAAGATAGTAAGTAAAGAGGACTAACTGGCTTTCTGTAGGTCTGTTCTCAGCTGGGACCTTCTTTTTGACATCTCTCTGTGGGAAATCAGAATTGGGTATCCATCCCCCCTATCAAGAGGGGAGTGGATCTATCTATATTTCCTTTACACTTTATGAGAGATTTAAAATCAGCACAAAAGTCCCAGTGCCTTAGTTGATACATCTTTCCTCTGAAGAGGCAGGGAATATTTATACCTTGGTCTGCAGATCTGTAGAGAGACAAGTATACAGGCACTTCCCCTTTCTTACCTTTATTTCTTCCATATCAGAAAAATCACCACAGTTATCACCACCAAAGCTCCAAGAACCAGGCTGGTGAGAATTGCTTTGATGGGGATGGTTTGTGGAGGCCCTGATGATGGAAAGAAGGGAGAGTGAGGAGTCTGACCCTAGCTCTAAATCCTGATCCTGCTCTTGTTTTCAAAGAGCTCACATTTCCTGACAGCAGAGTGATTGCTCACACCCACTCCTTACCCCATTTCAGAGTGAGTGGCTCAGGTAACCCTTCATAGTGCACATGGCATGTGTATCTCAGCACTTCTCCAGGAGGAACAACCACAGCTGCCAACTTCTGGAAGGTTCCATCCCCTCCAGGCCTGGTGTCTGGCAGCTCCATGTCCTGGGTGTGGATTTTCCCATCCCTCTTCCAGGTCATTGTGATGTCAGCTGGGTAGAAGCCCAGGGCCCAGCACCTCAGGGTGATATTCCCTTCAGGTCTTACATGGTGGGTCACATGTGTTCGGGGGGCATCTGAGGGGAATATTTGGAGAATTCTGGGATTTTGTACTCCTCCTGGAACCTGAGCAATGCTCATGGAACTATCCCTGGAAAGGATGGGAGAATTGGATGAGGGAGGGAGCCAAAACCATCCACCGGCCTAAATTCAAGAACTGGATGATATATTCCTTGGAATATTTTACAGTAAACATGTGCCAACACAGGGCAGGATACTGTAGGTCTCTCTCTAAATAAATAGACTTCTGGTTCTGACTGTGGAGGAGACTAGGTACTCAGCAATCCTGGAGCCTGACATTCAATGTCATTGTGCAACGGCAGTGATCAGGCCTGAGAGAGGCCATGATGCACAATGCAGATGGAAGGGAACTGCTGTTTTGGCCACACAGAGCTGTCCTGGGAGAAGGGTGAATCTTCTGGAGAGTCCCTCTCTCATATCGAGTCAGGACACTGAGTAGCTCTCTTTCCCCTTTAATGCAAGACAATATAAGCATTCCAGCTGCTCCCTGCTGAGGAGGAGGCTTCAGGGAGACAGGAGCTACAATCTCAGAAAACAGAAGAGGTTTGTAAGGGTGTCTCTTACCAGAGTGCATCAAGGCCTCCTCTCCAAGGTCCAGGCATCTAAGAAGGCTTTCCACACACTTCCCTAGCAGGTAAGTCCTCCAACTTTCTGTCAGGCCTCCTTGCTCCTGGTATTTCTTGAATTCTTCACCTACTTTGCCCTCTGCAATCCAAGAGTTCAGGTCCTCATTCAGGATTAAAGAATCATAGCCATAGTAGTTGAGCTGGTAGTGACTGCCGAGGAAGCTCCCATCATTTGCCATATTGCAGCCATATACTTCCTGCAGGGTGTGATAGTCTGCCACACACCCATTCAGCCTCTGGTCACTATGAGGCTTCTCTCCCATCCCGGGATTTTGTCCCCAACTAACCCCCTACCCAGGTAANAGCCTGTAGTTCTCTGGGGTCTAAAATCACCAGGTCCCTATGACTATGGTTGTATCTCTGACTTGGGGACCTAGAGTGGAGCTTATTGAGCCAGACCATGAGCGCACTGAGGAGTTACAACCTTGGTCCTGAGTTCACTTACCATTCTCATTATTTATCATCAGGTACCTAAGAATTCGTCTTCCTGACAGTGATAAGCCATGGGCTTTTGCTGTCTCTTTCTCCCAATATTCAGGTGGCTCCTGCTCCATCCAAGCAGCCCGAGGTTGCATCCTTGCATTTGGTTTTTTGGTGTCAAATCCCTGAAACTGTGTGGAGTCTACATATCCAACCTGTATAAACAGGGGCTCCAACCTGCCAGGCTCCAAAATCACAATGTTGAAAGTCAGCAGCCAGTGTGAGCCTGTGGGTGGTGCACATTGATACCCTGACTCTTAAGTCTGGATCCAGAGCAGGTTGGTAGAGTGCAGAGCAGGGGTTATGTTGTGTCTGTGGACCTGAGAAGCAGGAGAGGTTCAGGAGTAATTCAGCTAGGGTATCAGGAATGGTCTGTTTATTTAAGGAGGAAAGTGGAGAGATGTGGATTTCAAATGCTGTGTCTTGCTCCCTAAAATGCCAGGTCCCTCAATGCCCCTCACCCACCTGCGCAATACTGGGTCAGGTCTACAGCCACCAATAAGAGGACGAGGCTGCAGTGTCCAGGCATCTCCATCCTCCCTCTGGAGTCTCAATCAGGCCCTATATCTCTTCACTTTATATTCTGATGTGGCTGATGCTGATTGGCTTTCATTGATTTCCCAAAGTTAGTGATGTAAATCTGATGGGGTTGGTCTTGGAGAGACCAATTCCTGGGTGTGGGGTATTTCTAGGTTATTGCTTCCCCACCTTGCACCATTTCTATAGCTTTTTATTCTGGCATCAGTGTCTAAGCACAGGTCTGTCCTCTGGTCCAAGTTACATATCATTGATTCCTAGCCCAGAGGCCTGTAAGTCAGAAATTTTCAAACATTTCAATGTTAGAATATCTGTAAGTGCTTAGACATTGTGTAGTCTTCTCCGGTGACTGTGCTTGGGTCGAGTATATCAATCCATATGTATCATGGTGGGAACTAGATGTTTTGAGAGTTTTGATTCCATTCAGATATAAATAATTAATTGCATGTAAGCTGAATAAAAGAAAATGAACTGTTTCCAAAATGAAATGAAGATGTCAGCAGAGCCTTTTAGATATTTACCATTTCTGGAAGTCCTTATTTTCATCTTCCCTCCCATAGATCATAGAATTTTGTGTCTTCATTTTAGCTGTTTTTAAAAAAATATTTGAAACAGAAAAATTCAGCTTCACAGATATATTTTAGGAGAAACAATTTATTTTGTGGGAAGTGGCAGCCAAAAGGGTGCCCTGGCTCATTCCCAAGCCCCATGATTCCCTGCTTGTTCACCAAAAACCTGATTATGTGCACCTGAATGATCAGGCGCTTGCTGCCTGACAAATAGTGTCATACAACATGATATTGAGTCACTGGCCTATCAACATGCACCCTGTCTGCGTGCATAGCACGTTTACAGAGCTTGCTGAATGCTGATTGGATGAGAGATGAGTGCAGAGGGTGGAAGGGGATAAATTGGGTGATCCCCAATAATTAATCGGTGTGTGTCTCTGTGTGGGCAGAAAACACTTTGGACTGGGTTCCTACTGAAGAGCTTAACATCCTAAAAGATGATAGGCTGCAAGGAAAATGAATGCCCTGTCAGTTTGCACTGATCAGAGCATGATTTTTATTAATCGAACAAGGAAGGATTCTAAGTCCTCCCTGAGTCCCCTGGAGAAACTCTCTGTCTCTCTGCCTCTGTCGCATGGTCTGATCATGAGCAGAGATGTGATCCAGTAGGTGGGTCCAAACGAGTGGGCGGTGACGACGATGAAGTAGGATGGTCTGACGACGCTGCATTCTGGGAGATCTGAGGAGATCTTAATAGCAATCCTGTGCGTCTGCAGGGGGCGCAATATAATGTTTAGAGGGA
>NW_018391773.1:11986-16209 GCF_900095145.1 Mus pahari | reverse complement strand
CTGAACACGGGTGCACACCTCATAGCCTAAGACAAGGTGCTTCACCGACCCATTTTCTACAGCCACCCCCCAATTTTTAATAAATTAATAGGGAGTGCCCTAACCAGGGATCCATCCCATAATCAGCCACCAAACACAGACACTATTGCATATGCCAGCAAGATTTTGCTGAAAGGACCCTGATATTGCTCTCTCTTGTGAGGCTATGCCAGTGCCTGGCAAATATAGAAGTGGATGCTCACAGTCATCTATTGGATGGAACACTGGGCCCCCAATGGAGGAGCTACAGAAAGTATCCAAGGAGCTGAAGGGGTCTGCAACCCTATAGGTGGAGCAACAATATGAACTAACCAGTACCTGCAGAGCTTGTGTCTCTAGCTGCATGTGTAGCAGAAGATGTCCTAGTTGGCCATCATTGGGAAGAAAAGACCCTTTGTCTTCCAAACTTTATATGCCCCAGTACAGGGGAACACCAGGATCAAGAAGTGGGAGTGGGTGGGTAGGAGAGCCGGGCAGGGGTAGGGTATAGGACTTTCAAGTTAGAATTTGAAATGTAAATGAAGAAAATGTATAATAATAAATTGAAAAAAAAAGAAAAGTCTCAACTTGAACACAAGGAAAGTACAAAGAGATTTCATTTCTCTTAGTTTTTAGTTTATATTAGTTTTAAATTTTGTTTTACATATTTTTTACTGTTTATTTTATTTATTTACATTTCAAATGTTTCCCCTTTTCCAGGTCTCCACTTCTCAAATCCACTCTCCCTTACCCCTCCTTCTGCCTCTATGAGGGTGCTCCCCCACCCTCATACCCACTACCATCTTTTTGTCATGTCATTCCCCTGCACAGGGACATTGAACACCATCAGGCCCAAAGGCCTCTCCTTCCAGTGATGTCTAAAAAGGCTATCCTCTGCCACATATGTGGCCAGTGCCATGAGTCCCTCCATGTGTATACTTTGATTGGTGATATAGTCCCCAGGAGCTCTAGGGGTCTGGCCTGTTGACACTATTTCTTCCTCTACAGGGCTGCAAACCCCCTTAGCTCCTTCAGTTCCTTCTTCAATTCCTCCATCAGGGACCCCCTCTCTCAGTCCAATGGTTGGCTGTGAGCATTCATCTCTGTATTTGTCAGGCTCTGGCAGAGCCTCTCAGGGGCTTCCATCAGCAAGCACTTCCAGGCACCCATAATAGTGTCTGGTTTGGTGGCTGTATATGGGATGGAAACCCAGTTGGGGCACTCTTTGGATGGCATTTCCTTCAGTCTCTGCTTCACACTTTGTCTCCAGATTTCTTCCTGTGAGTATTCTGTTCACCCTTCTAAGAATCTCTGAAGCACCCACATTTTGGACTTCTCTCTTAGGCTTCATATAATCTGTGAATTGAATCTTAGGTATTCGGGACTTTGGGGATAATATCCACTTGTCAGTGAGTACTTAGAATGCATGTTCTTTTGTGACTGAGTTGTCTCACACAGGATATTTTCAAGTTACATCCATTAGCCTGCGAATTTAATGAAGTCATTGTTTTTTAATAGCTGAGTAGTATTCCATTGTGAAAATATACCACATTTTATGTATCTATTCCTTTGCTGAGGGGCATCTGGGTTGTTTCCAGCATCTGGCCATTATAAATATGGCTGCTATGAACATAGATGAGCAGGTGTCCTTATCACATGTTGGAGCATCTTCTTGGCATATGCTGGGTCCACAGGTAGTACTATGTCCAATTTTCTGAGGAACTGCCAGACTGCTTTCGAGAGTGGTTGTACCAGCTCACAATCTCACCAGTATTGGAGGAGTGCTCCTTTTTCTCCACATCCTCGCCAGCATCATCTGTCATCTGAGTTATTGTTCTTTGTCATTCTGACAGGTGTGAGGTGGAATCACAGCTTTGTTTTGATTTGCATTTCTCTGATGACTAAGGATGTTAAACATTTCTATAGATGTTCTCGGCCATTCGATATTCTTCAGTTGAAAATTTTTTGTTTATTTCTATCCCATTTTTAATAGGGTTATGTGTTTGTCTGTAGTCTAACTTCTTGTGTTCTTTGTATATATTGGATATTAGCCCTTTATAAAATATGTGATTGGTAAAGATCTTTTCCCAATCTGTTGATTGTTGTTTTGCCCTACTGAGAGTATCCTTTGCAATTTTAGGAAGACCCATTTGTCAATCATTGATCTAAGAACATGAACCATTGGTGTTCTGCTCAGGAAATTTCCTCTGTCCCCATGGGTTTGAGACTTTTCCTTACTTTCTTTTCTACTAGATTCTGTATACCTGGTTTTATGCCGAGGTCCTTGGTCAACTTGGATTTGATTTTGATTTTTTTTTTTTACCTATCTCTAAATTGCTGATTTGTCCTATTGACTTTTCTTTTGCCTTACAGAAGCTTTTCAGTTTCATTAGGTGCCATTTATCAGTTTGTTATCTTAGAGCCAGTGATATTGGAAATTTCCTCTGTGCTAATGAGTTAATGGCTCTTTCTGACTTCTATTTGATTCAATTTATCTAGTTTTATGTTGACATCTTTGTATTAATACTAAATAGAATTCTTGTAAACCTTATCCAAGAATACAACAAAACCATCATTAACTATGAACACATAGGCTTCTTCCCAGGTGCACAAGGTTGTTTCAATATATNAAAATCCATTAATTTAATTCACTACATGATCAAGGTCAAAGAAAATAAATCGTTTGATCATCTCTTTAGAAGCTGAAAAACATTTGGCAAAATACAACCCACTATCATGTTAAAAGTATTGGAGAGACCAGAAATTCAAGGCCCATACATAAAAATAATAAAAGCAATATTCAGCAAACTAACAGCCAATATCAAATTAAATAGTGAGATACTTGAAGAAATCCCACTAAATCAGTGACATGACAAGGAAGCCCTGTCTCACCATATATATTCTGTACAGCACTTGAATTTCAAGAAATTTTAAGAAAACAAAAGGAGACCAAGGGGATACAAATTGTCCAAGAAGAAGTCAAGGTATCACTATTTGTAGAGGATATGATAATATACATAAGCAACCCCAAAATTTTACCAGAGAACTACAGCTGATAAACATCATCTAAGTGGCTGGAGATAATAGTAACTCAAATAAATCAATAGCCTTCTTTTATACAAATGATTAATGGGCTGAAAGATAAATTAGGGAAACAATACCCTTCATAATAGTCACAAATAATAGAAAATATCTTGGTGTAATTTTAACGAAGTAAGTGAAAGAACTTTGTGACAAAAACTTCAAATCTTTTTGAAAGAAATCAAAGAAGACTTCAGGAAATGGAGAGATTTCCTATCCTNGTGGATTTGTAGAATTAACATAGTACAATCAGCCACCCTAACAAAAGCAATGTAGAGAATCAATGTGATTCCCATCAAAATTCTCATACAGTTCTTCAAATACCTGGAAAGAGCAATTCTTNCAATCATCTGGAAAAAATAAACCCAGAATAGTGGAAATTTTTCTTTAAAAACCAAAGAATTTTTTTTGGAATTACTATCCCTGATGTCAACCTATGCTAGGGCAAAATACTTATAAAAACAGTATGTTGTTAGTACAGAGACAGAGAGGATGATCAATGGAATAGAACTGAAGAAGCAGAAATAAAACCACTCACTAATGAATACTTTATTTTTACCAAAGAAGCCAGAAATATTCAATGGAAAATACAAAGCATCTTCAATAAATGGCACTGGTCTAACTGGCATTCTCTATGTAGGAAAATGAAAATAGATCCATATTTTTCATCTTGCACAAACCATGTACCTTTTCATAGTTTCACGACCTTATAAAGCCATACATGCATCAATCTGTGCAAGGACATCTGCACATATGCTGTTCTTTTTACAGCTTGGGTTATTTTAAAGGGATTCTATCAGTGGGAGTTGGTGTGTCTCTAATTATTTTCCCTACTCTTGAAACTTTTGTCATCCTAAAGGATTGGCTTAGGCAGTCTTGATATGAAGGAATATGCCTACTCTTATTGTATCTTGTTATGCTGTGTTTGATTAATATCACTGGGATGCTTGACCTTTTTAGAAGGAAACAGATGAGTATTAAATCTGAGGGAGAGGAGAAGTAGGGAAGTTGTGAGTAGGGGAGGCAGTGGAGGCTGTAGTGAGGATTTATTGTATGAGAAAAAAATAAATAAAACAGAGTAAATTAATAAATACAAAAAGAATGCAGTATATGCCAGACTTATT
>NW_018391773.1:8754-10281 GCF_900095145.1 Mus pahari | reverse complement strand
TATGTAAATAATATTTGCCAATTTGGGGAGATATTTGTTGTCTAGATGAACATGTAAATTTCATTGAGCCTCAGACACAAATACCTCATTTTCTTTTAAAAATACAAGGGGGGAACATCTGATGTCAAAATGATGGTGGCCTGGAAAAATGCTTTAGTCCTTAAGTGCTTTCCAGGCAAGGGTCTGGACCTTAGTTCAGATCTCCATCATCTGTGTAAATATCAGTGTTACAGACAAAGTGTAACCACAGAAGAGACCAGAGGTTTCTANTAACCCAGTGGATGTTCTGGCTATATTAATTGAACTTTGTGCTCAGTGAGAAACATATCACAATTTACAGTGATGGGTAATTAAGTAAGAAACATTATATTAATCTTTGGGCTCCACACATAACATACATATTGGCACATGCTCATANGCCCATATGTTTATGTAGTACACACACACTCAATTGTGTGATATTACCTTATACTTTCATAAGAGCATGGAATGTGGAATATTCTCAGCATCCTCAGATTATATACAATTCTTAAAGTTTAAATATACTATCAGCATACAAAAGTGTATCGAACACATGTGTAATATGTATTATATGTGAAGTACTAGGTAGCACATCAGTTGGCTCACACATANATCTCTATGCATGGAGTTGGCTGTTGGTTTTTTTCCAGATAAATATCCACAATAGTCACACTTCTTTTTTGGAAAGTTGCAAGTCAACAAGACTGATACAATCAATCATGTGAGGGATTCTCTGTGATGCCCTGAGCTATAGGTGGAAGGATATTGACAGAGGATGATGTTGTGACATTGTGAATGTTAGCCATCCATATGAGTCAGTAAGAAGTAACTTCAACTGTGCTGGCACTGAGATGTTATAATTACAGAGCATGTCTCCCTTGAGATAGAAGGTTGTCTACTATATTTCAATCTACTTATGTAGAAAGTCAGAATCTTCATTTNTGCAGAAGGAACTACAAGTGCTTATAAAACTTGGATATCATCCCAAAGAATACAGCACGCCTGATACATACATGTTGGTGAGAGCCTCAGCGCTCTATGTGTTTGATTCCATCTCCCCACATAGATATTGTTCTCAGATATCAACAACTCATGGGAATGGCAGTATTTTAATTGAGCAAAGAATAGGCTGGTCATGAGAGGCTTACAATGGTTCATTTGAAAGGAGTGTGTAAAAAGAAAAAGAGAAGACAATTTCTCAGATGTGCATAACTGGACTACATAATGATTACCTATGGGTTTCCTGATACTGAGAGAATAAGGTGAATCCATTTGAGAGTTGAAGAACAGGAAGCAATGTCTGTCAGTGGAGAGGAGTCTTCCAGAAAGATTCATTTTCTCTATATATTGTACATTTGATTTCTAGTAAACCTACTCTTTCACCTTTTGGATAGATTTCATTGAAGGTCTTGATGTAGCATATTCCTTTCTAAGAAAGGGAAAGAAATATAGACCATTAGGGAACTAAAAATTAAAGGAAAATTAATCATCCTGATAGGTCAAGAT
>NW_018391773.1:5715-7119 GCF_900095145.1 Mus pahari | reverse complement strand
ACCTGAATGTCTGAGTGGGACCTTTACAAGTGCATTCTGAAAATGTGGTTTAATCTGAGAGGAAATCGATGCCCTTCTGATAAACAAATATCTCCATACTTCTTTATTTTGTCCATGAGCAAAAATTCTTTAATAACCTTGGTACCAATGTTCCCAGTAATCTGAGAAAACTAATTGTTGTGGAATCTTCCTCCTTATGTGTACACAGTACTACTTTTGAGGGATTGATGCACTCAAACAGGTGTATCTATTTCATAATCTACGTATTCTCTCCACAAATGTCCTCACATGATTGTATCCTGTGCACTTCATTTACTTTGTCTTGACACAGTCATATAATCATAAAAACCACTTCTTAGACATCATACGCAGGTCCTAGCTTTCACAATGTTCTGCCCACATGTGGGGTTTCCTAATGAACCATGTTCATACCTCATGCTGATCTTCTTGTTCGTTGAAGGGACAGCTGGCCAATTTCAACAGGAGGTCCTTGCATGTGACTTCTGATTTCATGTATATTGTTTCTGCATTTCTTTGCTTTAGAAAAGGAAAAGGATTAATTGCATGACTTCCCATTGGTAAATTTCTTTGTCAGTAACTGTTTGTAATGGTACTAATTAATGTGTTCCTCATTTGTTAGCTTCTTTACCTGCATGGATTATTATACATACAGTAAAGAAAACTCATCTGTAATAGAAATTGCTGCACATCCTACTGGCTGCTTGTCTTGTGTGAGCCTCTTTAATGAGTTGTCTTGTGTTGTTAAGGGAGAGGGTTGCAGGACAAAGGAGAAGGACACAATTTGTCTACTGGAGTCATGAATGGAAGGCTTGTATTTGAGAGACATTTTGTGACCAAAAAATACCCTACACATGGAAGAGATAAAAGGGAATCACTGGAGATCTTTGGCCTGTTATTGGGCTCTTTTCTTTCAAGGCAGAATGGAAAGCTGATACACATCAGATTAATTCATTAATACCTCCTCAGCGAGTGTCCTATCAAAGTGTCTTGTAGGTCAGAGAGTAAAAGAAATTAATGGAAGGTTGTCTTCTCTGTTTCAAGAGATTCATGGTAAACACTTTACAATTTAAGATAATGATTTGTGTACATACTCTTATATTATCACACAAGGATATAGGTCTGCAGTGTCATGTGTTCAAGTATATGCATCTCCAGCTCTATCCATTCATAAATCGCTACTTTGCTACACATGTTCCCAATAACTTATAGAAACTATCTCAATATATCCATATATCTGTATAAACACATGCCCATAGACCCTCTTCCCAACTGCCCAACTTGACAGGAAATAGTTTTATAAAATACATACATGTATCTCAATGTACTCATTCTTCAAACATTTGTTGAACTCAGGTTCATATGTACATGTTGTTGCAGCCACTT
>NW_018391773.1:1637-3075 GCF_900095145.1 Mus pahari | reverse complement strand
AAATAACAATCGTTAGAATTAGACTGTCTAGATATCTCAGGATATCTAGATATCACAGGAAGTAACAATGCAAGCCATAAAGATGAAACATCAAGTTTAATTCCTGGACTCCCCATCATATAATAAGATATTTAAGTAGGCAAACACAGCTATGACCTCCTTATATACATTGTTATACTGGCCTCAAACACATGCACATGCACACTGTCAGGCACATGTACATGCACATGCACATGCCCACCCACACATGTCAAAAACAATAATATCTGGAATTTTCTGCCTTTTAGCCAAACTAGAGAACACTTCCTGTGGACTCTAACATAGGAACTCATCATATTGTATTTACTCTGGGAAAATTTAAGCATAATAACCTGCAGAGCTCCCCCTATACACTATTTTTGTTGTTGTTGTTGCTGTTCAGGTTTTCTGATGTATGTAAGAAGACCATATGTTAGAAGTTCCTTGAAAACTTAGGCAGAAAGAAGAATTTTCTGTGGACACACTTCAGTACAAACAATTCCTTTCATATTGTAGTTTTATGAAACCTATGTAGATCCATCTGTTTCAGTGAATGAACATTAAATATTGGAGATATACAAGCATGGTTACAGAAAAGATTCTTAGCGATAGTAGGATAAATAAAGACTAGTTTCACACATGGACAATACAACAGTATTTTTGGCTCTGGAGTAAGTACTCACTCTAATCTTGTAGCATATCGACTTTATGTTGCTGAGGTATTTGTTATTGTTGAAAAAGTTGTAAACAGTTCTGAAAATATCAAATGCTTCCTTCTGTAAGTTTCCAATCAGTTCAACTTCATCATTACTTTGAATAACATATATGGTAAAATATTTGACTGCATGGATGAAGTTCAGGAGCAGGACAAAGATGGCCAGGTGAAGCAGTGTGCTATCCATGGTTTTGCACATTTTCTGGAACTTCTGTGGATCAGAGGATTTAAGATCCACGGGCAGCATGCATGGTTCTTCTACCTTTATTTCTGATGCTCTTATTTAGCCACACCCTCCAAATGCAATCCTCTTTTCTTACTTCCCTATCCTGATTCTTGCNACCTCCATTCCCTGTAGTCCTCTTGTTACCACATGTACACACATTTAGAATTTCTGGCACTTGTTTTGGCCTCTCAACTTAGACCCTCCCTCCACTAGACTTGACCATCCTAATATGTGTACCAATACTGAATTGTTTTTTTCCTTAATGGTAAAACTTTTATTTGCTCTGGGAAACTAAAATTTCATTATTTCCTTAGAACATTTCTAAATGCAAATTTTGANTTACCTCTGTTTTTAGAGTTCAAAGTTATTCCTGAGCCCTGGCTTAATATATGTTGTTCCTCTCATCGTTGCTATGTCATGCACTGTAGTGATTTCATCCTGAACTTTCCAGATAAGCTTTTCTGTTAAACTGCCGAGGT
>NW_018391773.1:0-1232 GCF_900095145.1 Mus pahari | reverse complement strand
CCATATTTACTCCAAAAAACTGACTCATGTCTAAGGCCATTAGCCCTAGAAGTTGTGGCCTCCATTCCCTTAAATCATAAGCCAAAATGAATTTTTTATCCTTAATTATCTCTTAGGTATTTTGTCACAACATGAAAAATTGGCCATCGATAGAACAGATTTTATGCAAATTATATAAACAGAAGTATAAATATTAAAAGAAAATATGCAAAACCAAACAAGTATAAATATTAAAGGAAAATATGCAAAACCAAACATCTCTTAAGTTATTCCAATCCATAATTATTTCTTTCCCTTGAATCTGCCAATATTATTTGCCTGGTATATCATTATAAGCAGAGAATGTCAAATCCTAGTGCAGATTTTGTTTTCACCATTTCGTATTTGTGGTTTAAGTTTTTAAATGGTCAAACTAGGTTCAGATATCTGTCTCCATGGATGTGCTGCATGGATCTTTTGTGGTGGAAGTTTCGTGTTATCTTTAATCCATGCTTTGTGTACCATAGTTTGTTCATTTAAAATCTGGGAAGGTGAAAATTAATTTATTTAAAGTTAAAGATATGAATCTGATCACAAGTTTTGTACTATAATCTTAATGCTTTACAGAATATAACTAATAGGACAGACTAGTGTGAATATAACATTTATTGCTTCCACCCTGCCAGCAAAGACTTAATGATTATTTATGTTTCACCTGTACAGTTTTACATAATGAACTCTTGAGGCTTTCTTTCAGGGAACCCAATACTTCCTCCCCTTGGGACTCATTAAAACCCTAGACAAACATGTCATGATACTGTCACCTATGTAACTGTAATGTCAGTACAATGTGGATAATCTTTCACAGTTCTGCTGTCATGTCTGGGTTTAACACTGATCCCTTGGACCCNTGCTGTAATATCCATTGTGTAATTTGTTTATGACTCAGCAGAAATANTTCCCTGTTGTTTGACATGGGAACCTGTGAAGTGACACTATCAATTCAGTTTCTTTATTTTCAAACATATACATACTTCCCTTTTGATGTCTTGGTTAGGTGTAGTCTCCTCCCCATAGCAGGCTTACTGTGTTTTTAGTGACTCACTTTACATCCCTCTCTCTGCACAACTCCTCATCACATCCTCCTCCAGTGCTTCCCTTTTCCCTTCTCATTTTCATCTAAGTGTTGGGGACACACTGGGTACACGCTCCTCCACCCCCAATTCGGGTACTTCAAGTCTCTGCCAGGCTAG
>NW_018391772.1:26939-37973 GCF_900095145.1 Mus pahari | reverse complement strand
AAGACCCTCAGCTGCCCTAAGAGAACAAAGGCTCTTTACTAGCCACATTCCTAATGATCTGGGGAACAGGTTTTGAGGGAGTGTTAAAGTTGGAGCTCCACAAAATCACATTTTTATTTTAAAATTTTTTAAACTTGGATGTCAAAGAACTTACTAAATGCCTTATAGTATCTTAAAACTAGACATACTCATGTCTAGGTGAGATGAAAAGGATCTACTTATTTGCATATGGCTTGATCCTGAACAGCTACCCTATATGGGAAAGAAGGAATGCTCATGTTTTCTCCACAGACTGCTGCAGGAGCATGACAGCTGCCAGAATGATTCATGTGATAGACTGACCTGTGAGTTCACTGAGTGCCCTGACTGTGGTAACGAGAAAGCTGATTTGGGTATATGTTTTTTACCCACCTTTGCTTGCCTTTGTCCCAGATTGGACAAACTAAGGTGCCTTGCTTCAAACTTTTTAACCTTATGGGACAGAGAACATTAGCGACTCTGGAAACTGACTTAGAAAAATTAGTCATAAGGAGGAGTTATAATGATTCTTCTCTTTCCTTTAGTGTGACTAGTTATTCTAACTCAATCTTGGACTAGTCTAGTAATAATTCCAACATTAGAGATTCCTATTTTGAAGATAACTTAAAATCTTTATTAGTGAGCAGAGTTAACTTGGAGCTTAGCCTATTTACATGAGAAACAGCCTTTCTGTTGATTCTCAAAGCCACCTTTCCTACACCAGGAGGCCAGAGTTTGAGCTTGATCTTTGCTAATTTGCAACTGAATAGAGTACCTAGACTTCCCCAAAGAAGCTTTTATCCTGTTGCTTTTCAACTCTCTGCTTTGTATTTCAAGCAGGTCAGTCACCACCCTACAGACTCTACCAAGCTTGTAGCCTGGCCTCCAGCAAGTGCAGGTGGCAGAAATTCATCTATATGAAGAAACATATTGAGTATATATTGTGGCTTTGGTCTGATTGGAATAAAGTGTGCTATGTGGGCCGGTTACCCAATTACGGGCAACCAGATTTCTGAACTATATCAATCTAAGAAAGAGGTATGTTCCAAGAGGCTGTGGTTTATTAATAATACACCACAGAGCCATGTTTGTGCAAAATAAACACAAGCAAGCTGCATATATTCTCCTTGACAAATAAGAATAGTTCATGGAAAATCTGAGTCCCCAAGACAGGTGCGGCTGCCAGCCACTATAATTCCCAGGCAGAACTATGGAGCATACATAAATTTTATACCCCAGTCCAGTTAATTTTTATTATACATTTAGGGAGGAATTGTAGCTTCCCACAGCCTTGAAGCAGGCTGGCTCAGACCTTGCTGCCACTGTGAATGAGACCACCTTGGGTGGAGCCTTCTGACCTAGATGGCTCTGTTGTTCTGTTGAAAGACCTCTGTTCCTGGGGAGACCCTCACTCAAGTCCCAGGATGAGATGACACCCCAATAACTAGAGAGAAACAATTCTTGATGCAATATGCATGAGGTTTAATCGGGAAAATTCAGCATGCTGAGGTCGAGCTCATAGGAGATCTGCCCTCAGCATTTACAATTGGGAGCTTTTAAAGGAAAAAAAAAAAAAAGGAAAAGGGGGGCTGGGATAAGTTCACAAAGAATGGGGAAGCTGAGTAAACATTTTAGCTCATTTCTTACAGAAGAGTTAGAGGCTATCTTTTGCAAACATTCTTGGTGGAGAAACTAAGTAAACATCATAAGAGTGGGGATGATGCATTACAGCTCATCTCCTATGGAAGAGTTACAAGCTATCTTTTGGCAAGCATTCTTAGTCCCTTACACAATGAGTCAGGCGCCAGGGTGGGTCAATTGAAATGAGCCAATTTTAGTGATCACTGGTATCTCCAGCTGAAGGCAAAAGAACAAAGAATTCTATGCTAAGCTTTGTTTCTAGGGTTTTTTGAAGAAAACACATTGAGTTGGGGATCTTACACTGTCACCTGCCACTGCTCTTCTCTAAGACACTGCTACCTGCTGAGAGGCCCTTGAGATATTCCGGAGACAGCAAGCAACCTAGTAATTTACACCTACTCGCCAAAACCAGCTCTTTCAGATAGATCTGCCTACAGGCTCTCAACAGTCATCAAGAATGGATCTGTGGGAGATGGGCTCTCTGCTTATATAAGCACAGACTCTTAGTAATCTTTGGGCCTTTATCAGAAAGCTGTCTTGGTCTCCTTTATTTCTCTTGCCTTTTTCTCCCATACAGCTCTGACCTCCCACTCAGGAACCCAGTTAGTGTGGCCACAGGCAGTTACACAGTAATATCACCGTACATATTTCTAAGTATGGGCAGAAATTTAAAAATTAGAAAAAGCAACAATTTCTCCAGTTTTTATAAATTCTGATTACTTTCTATAATTTATCGTCACTATTTTTTGAAGCATGGTTGTATGATGTGTGCATGTATATGTGACAGTAGATATCAGAGAGCAGGCACAATTAAAATGATTAGGAAATTACTGTTTAATTAAAGTCATTACATTTGTTTCTTCGAAGTTTTCCTTAATGCTAGAAGAACTCTTTAGACACATACCCAAATACAGGAATCATTTCTCAAATATAGGAACCCAATGACTTTTATATTTGTGCATTTAGAATGTGCAGAAAGTAAGACTTTTGACAGTTCAAGCAGTCTCGCTGAGAATGAGTGTGAATATATCTCCTCTTATCTTTGTCTCTGCCTGCTTCCTGAAGATTGCTCCTTCACACTCATTCAGAAAAAGATTCTTCGAAAGCCGAGTAACCTATTTCCTGGAAAATTGATATGCTCATTCTTTTTAAAAAGATTTTATTTAGTATATTCATAGTGTTCTGCTTGCATGTCAGAATAGGGTGTGATGGTTGTGAGCCATCATGTGGTTACTGATAATTGAACTTGGGACTTTTAGAAGAACAGTCAGGTCTCAACCTCTGGGCCATTCTCACCACTCTTCTTGAATATGGAGCATGGCCATCTGTGAAAGGAAAGTAATGAGCAGTCTGTAGGAGTTGTATTCAGCAGGGAAATGGAAGGTTGATATTATTGTCCCACTGATTAAAAAAATAAAATAATAGACTTTTTTTTAATTCTTTAAGATTTTAGATTTTAATTTAGGTAAAACATTTGTTCTTACCCATACTTCCTATACCCATACTTTTTCAAGTTCAAAGCCTCTTTTTTGCATAAATTATTATTGCTTATAGGTATTGTATGGCTATACATATTTATTCATGTAAGTAATCTGCTCAGCCCATATAATGCTACTTATGTGAAAAAGATATTTTTAAGATAGAGGTAGTTGAATCAGGAGGCAAATAATTTAGACATATATTGTACTGTCATTTTTCATAAAGTTTTTGATGCCTAAGACCTTGTACTCTTAGTTGTGTCTCTGGCTAAGGCAATTTACTTATAGTACTCATTTGAATAGTAAAATAGAGTTGACTGATTCTTGTTTCCTGTGTAGATGACTTCTATGTGGCTTCTATATACCCACCAATGCTACCTCTTGTAGCTTATTGACTTCAAACAGATGTCATTTATTGTACACATCTATATGCTTCGAACCCAATATAAAGTACTCAGTGAACATCAGTGACTACTATTCAAAACAGTGAGGATTGCAAAAGTTAAAAAGCATTAAGCTTATAATCCAACATGAGTATAAAAAGTCTACAGAAGAGTTCTAATGTTTCACATGTTTGTGAGCAATCTTCCCTAATGAGGATCACCAAATTCAACTTGTACATACAATCCAACACAACCTTCATGAGATGCCAATGATGTTCAAAAATATCACTAAGGAATTATTTTACAATGTTCCATGATGCGTAAAAACTCTCATAGGACAGACGTTTATTAGGCTTCCAGAACATTTCCCAAATCAGCCTTTTTTTATATAATCACTTGAGAAATTAAAATTTTTAAATTGTTTTTGTTTTCTTTCTTTTAAAAATTTATTAGATATTTTCTTTATCTATATTTTAAATGTTATTCCCTTTCCTAGTTTCCCCTCCAAAAATCCTCAACCCCTTGCTCCCAAACCTACCCACTCTCATTCCTGGCCTTGGTATTCCCTTATACTGGGGCATTGAACCTTCACAGGACCAAGGGCCTTTCCTCCCATTGATGACCAACTAGGCCAACCACTGCTACATATGCAGCTAGAGCTACAAGTTCCACCATGTGTTTTCTTTGATTGGTGGTTTAGTCCCAAGGAGCTCTGGGGGTACTGGTTAATTCACATTGATGTTCTTCCTATGGGGCTGCAAACCCCTTCAACTCCCAGGGTACTTTCTCTAGCTCCTTCATTGGGGACGCTGTGCTGCATCCAATGGATGACTGTGTCAGATATTTGTCAGGCATTGGCAGAGCATCTCAGGAGACAGCTATATCAGGCTCCTGTCAGCAAGATCTATTGGCATCTGCCATAGTGTCTGGGTTTGTTGGTTGTTAATGGAAAGCATTCCCCAAGTGGGGCAGTCTCTGGATGGTCATTACTTCAGTCTCTGCTCCAAACTTTGTCTTTGTAACTCCTTCCATGGGAATTTTGTTCCCCCTTCTAAGAAGGATTCTGAGANTCTGGGCTAATATCCATTTATCAGTGAGTGCATATCATGTGTTTTCTTTTTTGAATATGTTACCTCACTTAGGATGACAGCCTCCAGATCCATCCATTTATCTAACAATTTCATAAATTCATTGTATTTTAAAGCTGTGAGGTACTCCATTGTGCAAATGTACCACATTTTCTGCATCCATTCTCTGTTGAGAGACATCTGGGTTCTTTCCAGCTCCTGGCTATTATAATTGAGGCTGCTATGAGCATAGTGGAGCATGTGTCCTTATTACCAGTTGGAACATCTTCTGGGAGAGGTATTGCTGGATCTTCCACTAGAACTATGTCCAATTTTTGGAGGAACCACAAAACTGATTTCCAGAGTGGTTGTATCAGCTTGCAATCCCACAAGCAATGGAGGCGTGTTCCTCTTTCTCCAAATACTTGCCAGCATCTGCTGTCACTTGAATTTTTGATCTTAGCCATTCTTACTAATGTGAGGTGGAAACTCAGGGTTGTTTTGATTTGCATTCTCCTGATGATTAAGGATGTTGAACATTTTTTCAGGTGTTTCTCAGCCATTTGGTATTCCTCAGATGAGAATTCTTTGTTTAGCTCTGTATCCTATTATTAATAGGGTTATTTGGTTTTCTGGAACTTCTTGAGTTATTTTATATATATTGTATAGTACTCCCCTATTGGATTTAGGATTGATAAAGATCTTTTCCCAATCTGTTGGTGGCCTTTTTGTCTTATTGACAGTGTCTTTTGCCTTACAGAAGCTTTGCAATTTTATGCAGTCCCATTTGTTGATTCTTGATCTTACAGCAGAAGCCATTGCTGTTCTGTTCAGGAATTTTCCCCCTGTGCCCATATCTTTGAGACTTTCCCCCACTTTCTCCTTTATAAGTTTCAGTGTCTCTGGTTTTATGTGGAGTTCCTTGTTCCACCTAGACTTGAGCTTTATACAAGGAGACAAGAATGGATCAATTTGCATTCTTCTACATGATATTTGCCAGTTGAGCCAGCACCATTTGTTGAAAATGCTCTTTTTTCCAGTGGATGGTTTTAGCTCCTTTGTCAAAGATCAAATGACCATAGGTGTGTGGGTTTATTTCTGGGTCTTCAATTCTATTCTATTCATCTACCTGTCTGTTGCTGTACCAATACCACACAGTTTTTAATCACAATTGCTCTTTAGTACAGCTTGAGGTCAGGCATGGTGATTCCATCAGAGGTTCTNTTACTGTTGAGAATAGTTTTTGCTATATTAGGTTTTTTGTTATTCCAGATGAATTTCAAATTGCCCTTTCTAACTCTGTGAAGAATTGAGTTGGAATTTTGGTGGGAATTGCATTGAATCTGCAGATTGCTTTTGGCAAGATAGACATTTTGACTATGTTAATCCTGCCCATCCATTAGCATGGGAGAGCTTTCCATATTCTGAGATCTTCTATTTCTTTCTTTAGAGACTTGAAATTCTTATCTTACAGATCTTTCACTTCCTTAGTTAGAGTCACACCAAGGTATTTTATATTATTTGTGACTATTGTGAAGGGTGTTCTTTCCCTAAATTCTTTCTCAGCCTGTTTATTGTTTGTGGAGAGAAAAGCCACTAATTTGTTTGAGTTACTTTTATATCCCACTACTTGACTGAAGTTGTTTATCAGGTTTAGACATTCTCTGCAGAATATTGGGGGTCACTTATATATACTATCATATGTGCAAATAGTGACATTTCCTTTTCAATTTGTATTCCTTTGATCTCCTTTGGTTATCTAATTGCTCTGGCTAGGTCTTCAAACACTATATTGAAAAGTAGGGACAGAGCGGACAGCCTTGTCTAGTTCCTGATTTTAGTGGGATTGCTTCAAGTTTCTTTCCATTTAATTTGATCTAGTCTACTCTTTTGCTGTATATTGCTTTTATTATGATTAGGTATGAGGCCTGTATTGCTGATTTTTCCAAGACTTTTTTTTATCATGAATAGGTGTTGGATTTTGTCAAATGCTTTCTCAGCATCTAATGAGATGATCATAGGTTTTTTTTAAATTTTATTAGATATTTTCTTCATTTATATTTCAAATGCTATCTCAAAAATCCGCTATACCCTTCCCCCGCCCTGCTCCCCTACCCACCCACTCCCACTTCTTGACCCTGGCATTCCTCTGTACTGGGGCATATAAAGTTTCCAAGACCAAGGGGCCTCTCTTCCCAATGATGGACGACTAGGCCATCTTCTGATACATATGCAGCTAGCGACACTTTGATATTGGCTACTGGTTCGCTGTATATTGCTTTTATTATGTTTAGATATGGGGCTTGAATTCCTGATATTTCCAAGACTTTTATCATGAAGGGGTGTTGGATTTTGTCAAATGCTTTCTCAGCATCTAACAAGATGATCATGTGGTTTTTGTCTTTGAGTTTGTTTATATAGTGGATTACGTTGATGAATATCCATATAAAACCATCCCTGCATCCCTGGGATGAAGCCTACTTGGTCATGATGGGTGATCGTTTTGATGTCTTCTAGGATTCGGTTTGTGAGGATTTTATTGAGTAATTTTGCATCGATATTCATAAGGAAATTTGGTCTGAAATTCTNTTTCTTTGTTGGGTCTTTGTGTGGTTTAGGTAACAGAGCAACTGTGGCTTCATAGAATGAATTGGGTAGAGTACCTTCAGTTTCTAATTTGTGGAATAGGTTAAGGATAATTGAACTTAGGTATTCTTTGAAGGTCTGATAGAACTCTGCACTAAACCCCCCTAGTCCTGGGCTTTTTTTGGTTGGGAGATTAATGACTTCTATTTCTTTATGGGATGTGTGACTGTTTAGATAATTAATCTGATCCTGATTTAACTTTGGTACCTGGCATCTGTCTAGAAAATTGTCAGTTTCATCCAGGTTTTCCAGTATTTTGAGTATAGGCTTTTGTAGCAGGATCTGATGATGTTTTGGATGTCCTCAGATTCTGTTGTTTTGTCAACCTTTTCATTTCTGACTTTGTTAATTAGGATACTGTCCCTGTGCCATCTAGTTAGTCTAGCTAAGTGTTAATCTATCTTGTTGACTTTGTTAAAGAACCAGATCCTGGTTTGGTTAATTTTTTTTATATAGTTTTTTTTTTGTTTCTACTTTGTTGATTTCAGTGTTGAGTTTCATTATGCCCTGTTGTCTACTCTTCTTGGATGAATTTGCTTCCTCTTGTTCTAGAGCTTTTAGGTATGTTGTCAAGCTGTTTCTTTTTGGTGGCACTCAGAGCTATGAATTTTCCTCTTAGGACTGCTTTCATTGTGTCCCATAAGTTTAGGTGTGTTGTGGCTTCATTTTCATTAAACTCTAAAAAGTCTTTTCTTTCTTTCTTTAGTTCTTCCTTGACCAAGTTATCGTTGTGTAGAGTATTGTTCAGGTTCCACATGCTTGTTGGATTTCTATTATTTGTATTGTTATTGAGGTCAGTCTTAGTCTGTGGTGATGTAATAGGATTCATGGGATTATTTCAGTAATTTTATAACTGTTGAAACCTGTATTTTGACCAATTATTTGGTCAATTTTTGAGAAGATACCACAAGGTGCTGAGAAAATGTATATCCTTTTGTTTTAGGATAAAATGTCCTATAGATATATGTTAAATTATTTGGTTCATATTTTCAGTTAGTTTCACTGTGTCTCTGTTTAGTTTCTGTTTCCAGGACCAGTCCCTTGATGAGAGTGGGGTCTCCCACTATTATTGTGTAAGGTCAAATGTGTGGTTTAAGCTTTACTAAAATTTCTTTAATGAATGAAGATGCCCTTGTTTTTGCCAGGGTAAGGGTTAGGGTTAGATTTTTAGGTTAGGTAGATTTTTACCTTTGATGACTAATCTCTGCCCTTTCTTGTCTTTTCTGAAATCGTTGGGTTGAAAGTCGATTTTATTTGATATTAGAATGGCTAGTCCAGCTTGTTTCTTGACACCAATTTCTTTGAAAATTGTTTTCCAGCCTTTTACTCTGAGGTAGTGTCTGTCTTTGTCCCTGAGGTGGGNTTCTTGTATGCAGCAAAATTTTGGATCCTATTTATGTAGCCAGTCTGTTAGTCTATGTCTTTTTATTGAGGAATTGAATACATTAATATTAAGATATATTAAGGAAAAGAAATTGTTTTTTCTTGTTATTTTTGTTGTTAGAGTTTGGATTCTGTTCTGCGGCTCTCTTCTTTTAGGTTTGTTGAAGGATTACTTTCTTGGCTTTTCTTTTTTTGGTTTTTTGAGACAGGGTTTCTCTGTATAGCCCTGGCTGTCCTGGAACTCACTTTGTAGACCAGTGAACTCAGAATTCCACCTGCCTCTGCCTCCCGAGTGCTGGGATTAAAGGTGTGTGCCACCATGCTCGGCTTTCTTGGCTTTTCTAGAGCATAGTTTCCCTCCTTGTTTATCCTGTATTATCCTTTGAAGGGCTGAATTTATGGAAAGATATTGTGCGAATTTGGTTTTCTCATGGAATACTTTAGTTTCTCCATCTTTGGTAATTGAGAGTTTTGCTGGATATAGTAACCTGGGCTGCCATTTGTGTTCTCTTAGTGTCTGTAGAACATCTGTCCAGGGTCTTCTGGCTTTCATAATCTCTGGTGAGAAGTCTGGTGTAATTCTAATAGGTCTGCCTTTATGTGGTACTTCATCTTTTCCCCCTACTGCTTTTAATATTCTATCTTTATTTAGTGCATTTGTTGCTCTGATTATTATGTGTCAGGAGGAATTTCTTTTCTAGTCCAGTCTATTTGGAGTTCTGTAGGCTTCTTGTATGTTCACAGACATCTCTTTCTTTAGGTTCAGGAAGTTTTCTTCTATAATGTTGTTGAAGATATTTACTGGCCCTCTAAGTTGAAAATCTTCATTCTCATCTATTCCTATTATTTGTAGGTTTGGTCTTCTCATTGTGTTCTGGATTTCCTGGATGTTTTGAGTTAGGATCTTTTTGCATTTTGCATTTTCTTTGATTGTTGTGTCCATGTTTTCTATGTAATCTTCTGTACCTGAGATTCTCTCTTTCATCTCTTGTATTTTGTTGGTGATGCTCGCATTTATGGCTCCTATTTGTTTTCCTAGGGTTTCTAACTCCAGAGTTGTCTCCCTTTGGGTTTTCTTTATTGTTTTTACTTCCATTTTTAGATCTTGGATGGTTTTATTCAATTCCTTCTCCTTTTTGGTTGTGTTCTACCTGTTTACCTATCTTCTCTTATAATTCTTTAAGTGATTTTTGTGTTTCCTCTTTAAGCGCTTCTACCTGTTTAGCTGTGTTCTCCTGTATTTCTTCTTCTTCTTTTTTTTAAAGATTTATTTATTATAATATGTAAGTACACTCTAGCTGTCTTCAGACACTCCAGAAGAGGGCATCAGATCTCATTACGGATGGTTGTGAGCCACCATGTGGTTGCTGGGAATTGAACTTAGGACCTCTGGAAGAGCAGTTGGTGCTCTTAACCGCTGAGCCATCTCTCCAGCCCCCCTGTATTTCTTTAAGGGAGTTATTAATGTCCTTCTTAAAAATCTTCTACCAGCATCATAAAATATGATTTTAAATCAAATCTTGCTTTTCCAGTGTGTTGGGTTATCCAGGACTCACTGTGTTGTGCATACTGGGTTCTGATGATGCTGTGTGATGTTGATTTCTTTTAGTTTGATTCTTGTATTTGCCTTTTGCCATCTGGTAATCTCTGGTATTAGATGTTCTAGCTGTCTCTGGCTGGAATTTGTTCCTCCTGTGAGTCTGTTATCCTCTGTCTGCACTGCTGGGAAACAAGCTCTCCTTTGAGTTCTGGGTGTCACTCCCTGGAGGCCAAGTCTCCTCTGGCTGGGAAGATGCACAGAGGTTTGAGGGTCAGCTCTGCCTCCTGACTGAGGTTGAAGGCCCGAAGGGACCCTTTCTAAGAAGCTTTGTTGCTTCTGCAGGAGCACACAGATCTGACTCAGAAAGACCCAGACAGAAAATGGCGATCTCACTTGAGTCCAGGAGTCAGGGCACTTCCTGTAGGCAAGCTCACCTCTGGCAGAGAAGGTGCACAGAGGTCTGAGGATCAGCTCAGCCTCCTGGTTCAGGATGCAGGCCCCAAAATGATCAATTCTTGTCTCCTTGTACAAGTACGAGTACTATTCAGTTTTTTCACAATTGCTCTNNAGTACAGCTTGAGGTCAGGCATGGTGATTCCACCAGAGGTTCTTTTATTGTTGAGAATCGTTTTTGCTATATTAGGTTTTTTTTGTTATTCCAGATGAATTTGTAAATTGACCATTCTAACTCAGTGAAGAATTGAATTGGAATTGATGGGGCTTGCATTGAATCTGTAGATTGCTTTTGGCAAGATAGCCATTTTGACTATGTTAATCCTGCCAATCCATTAGCATGGGAGATCTTTCCATCTTCTGAAATCTTCAATTTCTTTCTTCAGAGACTTGAAGTTCTTGTCATACACATCTTTCACTTCCTT
>NW_018391772.1:22332-25868 GCF_900095145.1 Mus pahari | reverse complement strand
CAAATTGTATCTTGGGTATTCTAAGTTTCTGGGCTAATATCTGCTTATCAACGAGTGCATATCTAGTGACTTCTTTTGTGATTGGGTTACCTCAATAANGATGATATCCTCCAGATACATCCATTTGACTAAGAATTTCATAAATTCATTNTTTTTAATAGCTGAGTAGTACTCCAATGTGTAAATGTACATTTTCTGTATCCATCCCTCTGTTGAGGGACATGGTGGTTCTTTCCAGCTTCTGGCTATTATAAATAAGGCTTCTATGAACATAGTGGAGCATGTGTCCTTATTACCAGTTGGAACATCTTCTGGGTACATGCCCAGAAGAGGTATTGCTGGATCTTCCAGTAGTACAATGTCTAATTTTCTGAGGAATCACCAGACTGATATACAAAGTAGTTGTACAAGCTTTCAATCCCACCAGCAATGGAGGAATGTTCTAGTTTCTCCGCATCCTCACCAGCATCTGCTGTGACCTGAATTTTTGATCTTAGCCATTATGACTAGTATGAGGTGGAATCTCTCATGGTTGTTTTGATTTGCATTTCCCTGAGGACTAAGGCTGTTGAACATTTTTTCAGGTGTTTCTCAGTCATGCAGTATTCCTCAATTGAGAATTCCTTGTTTAGCTCTGTATCCCATTTTTTAATGGGGCTCTTTGAATTTCTGGAGCCCAGCTTCTTGAGCTCTTTGTATATATTGGATATTAGTCCCCTATCAGAATTAGGATTGGTAAAAATCCTTTCCCATTCTGTTGGTGGCCTTTTTGTCTTGTTGACAGTGTCTTTTGCCTTACAGAAGCTTTGCAATTTTATGAGGTCCCATTTGTCAATTCATGATTTCACAGCACAAACAATTGCTGTTCTGTTTAGGAATTTTTCCCCTATGCCCATATCTTCGAGGGTTTTCTCCAATTTCTCCTCTATAAATTTGAATGTCTCTGGTTTTATGTGGAGGTCTTTGATCCACTTAGACTTGAGCTTTGTACAAGGAGATAAGAATGGATCAATTCTCATTCTTCTATGTGATAACCGCCAGTTGTACCAGCACCATTTGTTGAAAATGCTGTCTTTTTTCCACTGGATGGTTTTAGCTCCCTTGTCAAATATCAAGTGACCATGGGTGTGTGGATTCATTTCTGGGTCTTCAGTTCTATTCCATTGATATACCTGTCTCTCACTCTACCAGTACCATGCAGGTTTTATCACAATTGTTCTGTAGTACAGCTTGAGGTCAGGCATGGTGATTCCATCAGAGGTTCTTTTATTCTTGAGAATGGTTTTGCTATCCTAGGATTTTTAATATTCCAGATGTATTTGCAAATTGCCCTTTCTAACTCAGTGAACAATTAAGTTGGAATTTTGATGGTGATTGAATCGAATCTGTAGATTGCTTTTGACAGAATGGCCAATTTGACTATGTTAATCCTACCAATCTATGAGCATGAGATCCATCTTCTGAGATCTTCAATTTCTTTCTTCAGAGACTTGAAGTTCTTATCATACAGATCTTTCATTTCCTTAGTACGCATCATACCAAATTATTTTATATTATTTGTGACCATTGTGAAGGCTTTTATTTCCCTAATTTCTTTCTCAGCCCATTTATCCTCTGTGTAGAGAAAGGCCACTGATTTGTTTGAGTTAATTTTATATCCAGCTAAAGCACTGAATCTGTTTATCAGGTTTAGGAGGATCTCTGGTCACTTTTTAAGGTCACTTGTATATACTATCATATCATCTGCAAATAATGATATTTTGACTTCCTCCTTTCCAATTCATATCCCCTTAATCTATATTTGTTGTCAAATAGCTCTGGCTAGGACTTCAAGTACTATATTGAATAGGTAGGGAGAAAGTGGGCAGCCTTGTCTAGTCCCTGATTTTAGTGGGATTGCTTCCAGCATTTCTCCATTTAGTTTGATCTAGGCTACTGGTTTGCTGTATATTTCCTTTATTATGTTTAGATATGGGCCTTGAATTCCTGATGTTTCCAAGACTTTTATTATGAAGAGGTGTTGGATTTTGTTAAATGTTTTCTCAGCATCTAACAAGATGATCATGTGGATTTTGTCCTTGAGTTTGTTTTTATAGTAGATTGCATTGATGGATTTCCTTTTATTAAACCATCCCTGCATCCCTAGTAGGAAGTCTACCTGGTCATGATGGATGATCGCATTGATGTGTTCTTGGATTCTGTTTCTGAAGATTTTATTGAGTATTTTTGCATTGATATTGATAAGGGAAATTTGTCTGAAGTTCTCTTTCTTTTTTGGATCTTTGAGTGCTTTAGGTATCAGAGTAATTGTGGCTTCATACAATGAATTGTATAGAGTACCTTCTGTTTCTATTTTGTGGAATAGTTTGAGGATTGTTGGAATTGGGTCTTCCTTGAAGGTTTGATAGAACTCTGCACTAACACAGTCTGGTCCTGGGCTTTTTTTTGGTTGGGAGACTATTATTGACTGCTTCTATTTCTTTAGGGGAAATGAGACTATTTAGATCATTAATCTGATCCTGATTTAACATTGGTACCTGGTATCTGTCTAGAAAATGGTCTATTTCATCCAGCCTTTCCAGTTTTGTCATAGGATCTGATGATGTTTTGGATTTCCTCAGGTTCTGTTGTTATGTCTCCTTTTTCATTTCTGATTTTGTTAATTAGGATACTGTCCCTGTGCCCTCTAGTGAGTCTGGCTAAGGTTTTATCTATGTTGTTGATTTTGTCAAATAACTAGCTCCTCTTTTGGTTAATTCTTTGAATAGTTCTTTTTGTTTCCACTTGGTTGATTTCATCCCTACATTTGATTACTTCCTGCTGTCTACTCCTCTTGTGTGAATTTGCTTCCTTTCATTCTAGAGCTTCTAGGTACGCTGTCAAGCTGCTAGTGTATGCTCTCTCTAGTTTCTTTTCGGAGGCACTCGGGGCTATAAATTTTCCTCTTAGGATTCGTTTCATTGTGTCCCATAAGTTTGGGTATGTTGTGACTTCATTTTCCTCTAAACTCTAAAAAGTCTTTAATTTCTTTCTTTATATCTTCCTTGACCAATGTTATCATTGAGTAGATTGTTTTTCAGTTTTCACGTGAATATTGGCTTTCTATTATTTATGCTGTTATTGAAGATCAGCCTTAGTCTGTTGTGATCTGATAGGATGCATAGGATAATTTCAATATTTTTGTAACTGTTGAGGCCTGTTTTGTGACCAATTATATAGTCAGTTTTGGAGGAAGTACCAAGAGGAGCTGAGAATGAGGCATATCCTTTTGTTTTTGGATAAAATGTTCTAATAGATATCTGTTAAACTCATTTCTTTCATAACTTCTGTTAGTTTCCAGTGTCTCTGTTTAGTTTCTGTTTCCAGGATCTGTCCATTGATGAGAGTGGGGAGTTGAAGTCTCCCACTATTATTGTGTGAGGTGCAATGTGTGCTTTGAAATTTACTAAAGTTTCTCTAATGAAGGTGGTACCCCTTGCATTTGGAGCATAGATATTCAGGATTGAGAATTCATCTTGGTAGATTTTACCTTTGAT
>NW_018391772.1:18798-21562 GCF_900095145.1 Mus pahari | reverse complement strand
GTCCTGGATTTCCTGGATGTTTTAGTTAGGATCTTTTTGCATTTTGCGTTTTCTTTGATTGTTGTGTCCATGTTCTCTATGGAATCTTCTGCAGTTGAGATTCTCTCTTCCATCTCTTGCATTCTGTTGCTGATGCTCACATCTATGGTTCCTGATTTCTTTCCTAGGGTTTCTATCTCCAGAGTTGTCTCCCTTTGGGTTTTCTTTGTTTCTACTTCCCTTTTTAGATCTAGGATGGTTTTGTTCAATTCCATCGCCTGTTTGGTTATGTTTTCCTGTAATTCTTTAAGGGATTTTTGTGTTTCTTCTTTAAGGGCTCCTACATGTTTAGCAGTACTTTCCTGTAATTCTTTAAGGGATTTTTGTGCTTCCCCTTTAAGACCTTCTACCTATTTAGCAGTGTTCTCCTGTATTTCTTTAAGTTAGTTATTAATTTCCTTCTTAAAAATCCTGTACCAGCATCATGGGATATGATTTTCAAATCCAAATCTTGCTTTTCAGGTGTGTTGGGGTGTTGGGTCCCGCCAGCCTCCACTGGCAACTCCGTCTAAGCATTGTATTGCGCCCCTTACAGACGCTAAGAGTTGCTTCCCCGGACGTCCCAGAACACAGTGTCCTCGGACCGCCCACTGTCAACGCCCACTCGTCGCTCGTACCAACCACCACTGATGTCACCACCCTCTCATTGGACCCGCCTTCTGGTCGCAGCTCCGCTGAGGATCGGACCACATGCCATTGCAACATTGCACCATTGGGACTGAGAGACACACTCAGCAGAGACAATGGGACATGTGGGAGAGGGTTGGGTTCTCCCGCATGTAATTAATAAATAGTATTCTTTCTTGTAGCTCATCTCTATTTCAGGAAGTTTAGCTCTGCAGTACGATCCCACCCCAAGGTGTTTTCTGCCCACTCCGACATGGCGCCGGTGTGCGTGATGCAGAGAAACTTACATTGGGGTATCCAGGACTGACTGAGGTGGGAATGCTGGTTCTGATAATGGTGAGTANTCTTGGTTTCTGTTAGTAAGATTCTTACATTTGCCTTTTACCATCTGGTAATCTCTGGTGTTAGTTGTTATAGCTGTCTCTGGCTGAAGCTTGTTTCTCCTGAGATTCTGTTAGCCTCTGTCAGCACTCCTGGGAGTACAACTCTCTCATGAGTCTCAGTACTCAGAGTACTCTCTGAAGACCACCTCTCCTCTGATGGGGAAGGAATGCAGATTTCTGGCACTCAGATCTGCTTCCTGACTAAAGATGCAGACCTGAAAGGGGGCCTTTCCCAGAAGCAATGTTGGTTCTGCAGTCAGCAGGCTCTCCTGCACAGACTGGTCTCTGAGGGACCCAGGACACAAGATGGCTCTCTCACCTGCTCCAGTGGTCACAGTACTCTCTGCAGGCCACCTCTCCTCTGGCAGGGAAGGAGTGCAGATGTCTGGCGCTCAGATATGCTTCCTGGGTGAGGATGAAGGCCCAAAACAGGGCCTGTTCCAGAAGCTATGTTGCTTCTGTAGTCAGCAGGGTCTCCTTCATTGACTGGTCTCTGCAGGCCCCAGGGTACAAGATGGCTCTCTCACCTGTTCCGGCAATTAGAGCCCTCCCAGGTGGTTACCTCTCCTCTGGCCTGGGCGATCACTTCTCCTCTGGCCAATAATTCTTTAAACTGATGATAAACCTCAAAATAATCTGAGAAGTGCAAGAAACATCTTGATGACTGCTTGATCATGTGAGAGAGACTCTGGGATGCAGAAGTAAATGAGCTTCAATGATACAATTCACCATCTCTACTTTGCTATAAAATTTACAAAAGGTTTTATCTTTATGGGCCTCTTATCATCACAACCCTCATCAATGAGATTTCTAGGAATTATCCCTCTGTCCCTAAGAAGCAGACAAAATTTGGGGTACAAGGTATTTGGAAGGTCTAGGCTGAGATGCTATTCTCTTACTTATCCTGTGGGGTCTTAAGTGAAGATCAGACCTTGGACAACAGTGTACAAACTTCTACTAGTGTATGCTAGCTCTACATGTACTTAGTTTTGCGTCAGAGAAACATTCTTTCCTGAACTTGGTATTCTAATATTAACAAAGTTTTGAAAGTTTTCTTTTAAATTTTAAAGATGTATCCCATAAGACTCTTGCCTGAATTACATCAGTCTTTGTGTCAAAGAACATAGAACAATAAACTTTACACTTCAATTCTGAAGTTTTTCTCTCTGTATTTCTATGTCACTTTCTGTATATCTCTTTCTCTGTTTGTCTCTGTCCTCTTTCTCTCTTGCTCTTTCTCACTCCCTCTATATAAACACACACACATACACACGTACACGCATACACACAGAGATGCATTCATTATCTGTCTCTGTAGAATCATTTGATAAACAACTATAAGATTGCTTCAGGTGGTGGTTTGGTTTGCTTTTTCTTCTATTTACATTCCCACATTTCTTCATATTTATTAATTTCCTCTTTTGTGTGTTTCTGCATGGGCAGAGACACTTTGGACTGGGTTCATACTGAAGAGCTTTAACATCCTGAAAGAGGATAGGCTGCAAAAGGAAAAATGAATGCCCTGTCGGTTTGCGCTGATCAGAGCATGATTTTTATTAATCGGACAAGGAAGGATTCTAAGCCTGCCCTTGAGTACCCTTGAGAAACTCTCTCTGTCTGCCGCGCAGTCCAATCATGACCGGAGATGTGTCTGGTAGGCGGTTCCAAGTGAGTGGGCAGAGACAGCGCTGACATAGGGCGGTCTGAGGACGCTG
>NW_018391772.1:0-18203 GCF_900095145.1 Mus pahari | reverse complement strand
CTTGGGAAAGCCAGCTAGTACTCCAATTGGTTGCAGTTTAGCAAGTCTCGGTTCAGACCATAGCCCCAGGTGTGTGGGGGAAGGGGTGGCTTGAGAGTTACAGAACCACTGTGAGCTCCTTAACAGAGGTTGAGCCAGACTTAACTCTCCCCAGTTAATAAGGATTTTTAGCTTTCTTTATTAATATTGGAATCATTACTAGACCAGTCTAAGATTGAATTTAGAGTAATTGGTCACAATGGAGGAAGGAGGGGAATTATTATAACTCCTCCTAAGGCTGATCTTTATAAGTCAGATTTCACAGCTTCTAGTGTTCTTATTTTAAAAGTTAAAAGCTTCAAACAAGGCAGCTTAGCTTGTCCAATGTTGGACCAAGGCAGGAAAGCAAGGGAGTGTTAAAAATATAACTTTAAATCAGTTTTATATTACTCACTGATACTCAGCTAACTCACAGGTCAGCTTGGCACACAAACCTTTTGTAAGTTGTCATACTTTGCAGCATTTTGTGGAGAAAACACAAGCTTTTCTCTACCCCATAAGGGTAGCTGTTTAGGATTAGTCATATAACAAATGAGNTTTAAATAATGTGCACAGGGATATTTCCTCCCTTTCTTGTTAAAAGGAAAAAGTTTTTAAAAGTTTTGCAGTACCTAGAAATAAAAGCATCCATTTGTAGTAATTGATTAAGTCCTCAAGAATTAATACCATTGGGTGGAAATAGGTAGAAGCTGACGACACTTAAGAACAAATTTTTTACAATTTGACGTGCACAACCTTTGAAAATACCAATTTATTATGTAAGCCATATTATTTTGTACGAATAAGATTATATGGCCAATTATTTTTATGCAAGGTTTGAAATTTGCCTGGTAAAAATTTAACATGGCATTGTCTTAAGAGGCCTTATCCAGGCAAGCTAGNACAAATTATTAATGTCCAAAGATAAGTCTTTTTAAGATAACAGCATTTTTATCTTATGAGTTGTATATGTACAAACAATTGCAATTTGAGACAAGTGGAGAATTATAGCATTTGAGAGACAATATTTGAGTAACTTTAAGCTGAGATATATAGACCATTAATATACAAATTAAAGCTTGATTGACTTTTATTAAAAAATTGTACAGCACCCAGTTTAATTACTTGTGCTGAAACAAGAGGAAGCTAAAAAAGATAAACATGTGATCTGAATAATACTTACTTTTGTAAATAAAGAGCTGCTATCAATACAGTAAAAAGGGGTGTATGCATACAAATGCATGCATAAAGGCAATTTTTATCTTTAGGATGATTGTCAATTGTATCTAAAAATGATGGTACACAGTAGGCCAAATAGTAATATTTTGCAATACCTAATTTGATTGTTGTTTGGAAAGGCGAATTATTAATTTTAATTAGTACCACAGCACCTTTACAATAGGATGTCAAGATTTTACTTAGAGAAGAAAAATGATTTTACATCAATGACCTTTTATGCCAAACAATTGCTGTGGGCACTTAATAACTATAACTAAAATAAGCAGCTAGTATATAGTTACCAATGAGTACAATTGATAGCAATTAGAAAAGCTTATTTTGTTTTTTTGCAAGGACTTTTGTTTTTTACCAATGAAACTGCATCTCTCAAAATAAAATAGAAAGGCTTAAATTAATTTGAAGCCTTATAAGATCTTAGCCCATTAACATCTCTTGGAAGCTTGAAAAAAATAAACATTTTGAAGCAATTTAATTTTTGTTGTAAAATTTTATATATCACAATTTTATTTAGCATAACTAAAACCTTAAACATGAAAAGGATATGGTCTCTGAGAGCAGGATTCCAGGTAAACCTTTGTATAGGTCGTAGCTAATACTTACCATGCTGAAAAATTAAACTCTCAGCTTATTGTATTAAAGCAGAGACAATAAAAATTATTTTTATAAAATGTAAGCTGTATAAGCTATACTTAGAGGCAAACCTCATTAGTGATAACCAGTTTACCAGAAGCAAACCCTTAACAATTATCAAGTAAAAACAAACTCTTTAATAATTTTATATGAAGTAGGCAAGCCACCCTGCAATGCCTGATTGACCTCCTATAAATTTTGAATTAAATATTTACTATTAGCAACATGTGGACAGCCTCCCTGAAGGCAGGGGGTGTGGCCACAAGAACTTCTTTTGGTGCCATTTGAGAAACAAAAGAAAAGCCCGCCAAGGCCATTTTGAGCTTTATCCTCACCATGTGGGAAGGTAAAGCCCAATTTTAAAACACCTTACCAAACTTTGAATGACTCCAACCCTGAGTTAACCAATTTAAAGCTAACTGTTTGTAACCAAAGTTATAACCNTTAATGAACATCAATAACTTAAGCCATGTAGAGCATTTTTTATAACCTTAAAGCAAGTCAAAGACTGAAATGAAGCGGCTATGTGAATTTTAAATTTAGACCACAGAACTTACATTGTAGAACTTAACATTGTTAAGCTATAAAATTACAAATGAGGACCCTTGTCATGTACTAAAAACACTAATCATGAGAATTCTCTAGGAAAAAAATGACAATCAGCTTTTTTTTTTTCTCTAAAATTTAGAGTTTATAGGCACTCAAAAAAGCAGTTTTTCGCAGGAGCCCTCCTGCTATGTTTGATTTCTGGCTAAGCCACAAGCCTCCTTAGGGTCGCAGCGGCAAGACTGTGAAAGCAAACAAGAATTTAGCAAGCTCTAATATATTTAGACATGGAACACAGAACGGCCACTCATACAGACAATGAAACAAGAACGCACATTACTCGACATGTGGACAATTGGTGCACCAGAAATAAACAATCCACAGAGGTATCAAACTTTTTCTGTAGGAGTCCAGAGCGAAAGCCAGACGTCTCTGTACTTTGGTCTGTCTCCAGGAGAACATTACACTACATTTACTCTCTAGGCCATGGCCAGGAAGAATTTAAAAAAAAAAAATTTTTTTTAAACCCAATTTCCTTATGCCTGGGTGCAGTTTTGTAGGACTGCAGACAAAAACATGCCTGAAGGTCCCTATCCTTCGTACACTGCCCTTTGAGGAATGAGGTGTCGGGTTAAGCTCTTCACTGCTCAATTCATAATCGTGCCTATAAATACCTTTATACCCCGTGATGCACAATACCATACTTATTACACGCGTGGAGCTCCATGGCAGTGCCTGATGTTTTCGTCATCTTCAGCCACGTTGGACTCCACTTGTGTGTTTCTGCGTGGGCAGAAACACTTTGGACTGGGTTCGTACTGAAGAGCTCAAACATCCTGAAAGAGGATAGGCTGGGAAAGGAAAAATGAATGCCCTGTCGGTCCGCTGATCAGAGCATGATTTTTATTAAACAGACTTTCTTAAAACAAGGAAGGATTTTTAGCCTGCCCTTGAGTCCCCTTGAAAACTCTCTCTGTCTGCCGCGTGGTCCGATCATGAGCGGAGATGTGTCTGGTAGGCGGTTCCGAGCGAGTGGGCGGAGACGATGTCAATGTAGGGCAGTCTGACGACGCTGCATTCTGGGAGATCTGGGGAGGTCTTCTTGGTAGCAATTCTGTGCGCCTGTAGGGGGCGCAATATAATGTTTAGAGGGAGAGTGGTTAGTGGAGGTGAGAGACCCCAACACTCTTTAAGTGCCTCAATCATCTTCATAAGATTTTATTTAATGTCATTTTCTTTCATTTCAGGTTTTTAGGTAAATCACGGTTTTCTGTAGTAGAATAGCTGGTTCAATTGGTGCCATATTGCCCTGGCTTTTGTAGTTTATCTCCTTATGCTGTCCTTTAGCCATTTGGTTATTCCTAGTGTTGGCAGGCCTGGTAGTTCCTGATGGAAATTGCTGTAAAAAAATATTTAAATCTCATCCAGTCAGCGGGGTTTTCTACCTCCCATTGATCATTGAGTTTCTGGATGAAAGACAAACTCAAAGCATTTATATTTACAATAAGCCTTAAGCAGCACAATAGGTAGGCAGCTGTCTATTCTCCATGCCATTAGAATATACTTTGTAATTGATAATAGTAAGTTATTACTTACTATTTACTATGTACTATCTGGGCTGCTCTTAACTCCAATGGGGCATGCCTTGGGGCCATAGGCTCCTAACTCTTAACCCATGGCAGTTTCTACTTCCTTCTCCCCTGTACCTTATTCTTTCTCTTCATTCTACTATCCACCAAGATTTTGCAACCTAAACCCCACCTATGTCTCTTCTGCTCAGCTACTGGATGTTGGCATCTTTAATTGGAGAGAGGGTCACAGGGGCTATGTGCAGACTTAAGGCCTTGGGGGCCCACAGTATTACTATTACAATAGCAGCAAAAGATAAAACCTCAACAGGGAGTAGGCTTGAAGGTAGAGCAGGTAGTCCCTGATGTCAGCAGGCCTCTGGAATTGCAGGTAGAGCTGGTTGTTACTAATGGAACAAGGCTTCCAGGGATGGAGGCAAAGCTAGAAGTCCCTGATGGCTCTAGCCTGCTAGTTGTTGTGGGTGGGAACAGGCCTCCAGGGCTGGAGGTAGAACTGGTTGTCCCTGATGTTTGCAGGCCTCTGGTTGTACCAGGCAGCAACAGGCCTCTAGAGATACAGGCAGAGCTGTGACCATGGAAATGGAGTGAAGAGAGGACAGGATGATGCTTTCTGCTATTGCATTATCCCAGCAAACCTGTCAGTCAGGAAACTAGGGGTAGGCATCTCACTTGGTGGTCTCCAGTGACTGCACATGTCTGGGATTACAAGGTGGAACTAGAATGTGGAGTAGAAAAGGGTTAGGGCAGACCTCTTGACTGTAGAACTGGATGGAAACATAGCAAGCAAAAGTGTGGGACTTGGGGAACTTACCTGGTTGACCCTAGCAGCAGCAGGAAAATGGGGTAAGAGCAGGAGGATAAAGTGTAGGGAGAGCATTGGGAAAGAGATGGGAAATCAGAGATGGGGGTCATCTCTAGGACATTGCAGAAACCTGGAAAATGGGGCCACACTAAGATTCCCTGGGATACCAGTCTTACTCTTCTTTTAGACTGTTTCCAAGATTCCCAATTGTTATTTGATGGGAGGATAACACTCTGTCAGTAGTTCCCTTTTACATTTCTACAGGGATTCATCACTCTTCACATGCCTTAGGCATGTTCTTGGAACAAGAAATCTTGAACAAATCCATTTGATTTATACTTCATCTGAGGCCAAATCTGAACAAGGAACACCTGCAAATCAAACTATACACTATATGTGATTAATGCAGAAGACATTACTTCATTTGCCTTTAATTGATACATAGATGCATGTTCTATGGAACTTTATAAGGAAATTTATATGTTTTACTGAATGAAACTCAGAGGAAAAACATTTTTCAATGAACAAAATATGATGGTAGAATGTTTACATGCTCTGTTAATAGCAACAAGCAAAATAAAAATAAAACCAACAGCACCACTACAACAACAAATTCAAGAAGAAAGCCAGCAAGCCAGATAATAAATGACTATGTAGAACCATGAACTCCTTACTCTAGCCAGTGTTCAGAAAACACCAGAGGCATGCACACAAATATGGGAAGAGTTGGTGAGTGGCTTTTGATAATCTCTGGGATTAGTGATAATGCTGATTATGCTACTAAATATCCCACAGGCTATGGATTCACTGGAGGTACAATAAGTGTGAGTAAGTGATGCTTTTTCAGTAGTCCAAACTTGAGGATGGCACACTTCTTCAGCTACAGATGATGCATAGTGGATTACTATGGAAATGAAATACAAAAACACTACAAAAATGTACAAAAAATATGTTTACAAAAATCATCATATTTTTATTTTTTAAGAAAAGATTTATATTATATTATGTTTATTGTTGCATTGCCTACTGTGCCTCAGGACACTGGGACTGGGAACACAAGTGTTAGCAATGTTAAGACATTTCCATAAATAATAGCATAGTGTAAGATGAATATATAGAGAAAACATGAATTGTGCAAAAAAAAGAGTAATAGAAGTGTATGAGAAAATTTTGTTTATATGAGGATGAATCTATTTATTTATTTATTTATTCATTTATTTATTTATGATGGGGATTTTTGTGAAACTTTGTAATGAAATGTGATACTTCACTTTCTAAGGTTTTCAAAGTGTCCCAGAGTTCTTAAATTTTATATGTATAATCATTTACAAATTGAGCTTGTGTGCAAATATTTAATGAGCTTTCCAATGCAGGCTTTCACATAAACATTCAAAGAAAATATAACATCAATCATTTTTCTATATGTTTTACTTAAAAAACATCCATGACTTTTGGTCTTACCTAGCACATAGGATTAGCTTTTAATTCCCGGCAGAACATACTTATTAAAAATGTCAAAATGTGGGTTATAATGAACAATTGTTAACTGTCAGCTAAAGAGGAAACTCATTTTCTAGTACTTAGGATACAGAGTTCATCGTTCTATAAATATTGACTGTTCCACCTTCTTCTGTAGTACATAAATACTGCAGATTGGCATCACAGATACACACCTGGACTCAGAAGTGGGACACAACTTTACCTGCTAAGAAAGGTCAGAGAATAGAGTTGTTAAAAGAAAAGAGCAATGGACCTGAACTTTTCCATGGAATCATGGGCACTGTTGTTCACTATCCTGGTGCTGCTCTACCTGTGAGTAATGGCTTGAACTCCTCTGCTTTGTATCCCAGTAATTGGGATGATTCTTAGGCCCTTGTTCCCTGTTAGAAAACCTTTGTATTATCAACTAGAAATTCATACTGCGAGAGATGATTTAAAAAAAACAAACAACAACAACAAAAAAAAAAACCTGTTATAAATGAAATCATTAATCTCACAGAACTTTTCAGCCATACTGTCTCAACTCTTGTTTACGAGTGAGTGTTCTGAGACTAAAGACCAGGCTTGAATGGTTATTCAGCTATTTCTTTCTATTTGTTTTCTGTTGTTGGTCTATAATTAGTTTGTCACATTAGGATAGCAAGGTTTCTAGAATCTAGAACTCACAATGGCTACACCTGAGATGTAAAAGATGACTCTGCCTCCAGCCTTCTTGTCTAGAGAGTTGTCTTGGAGGTTATGGTGTTAACAAGTCAGTTAACTAAGTGCCTGTAGCTGATTAACTCAGTACATAAAGCCCTGGGGAAAACAGGACAGATATATGACAGTTTATGTAGTTTGTTGCCTTGTGATATCATGTGAGTAAAACTCATGGTGCTGTTCAACTAATCTTGGGAAAATGAAAAAAAAAAAGAGTCCTATGACTCCATTATGTCACCAGTGATACCTTGGAGAAACAATTGTTTATGGTATTATGACAGTAATTTGATTTAAATATTACTTCCAGGAGCATGAATGGCTCAAAGGTAACTGCAATATCAAGAGGCCATACCTGAACAAATGGGGACTTGCAAATGTTGTATCTTTAAAAAATAGTTTTGTGCACACTACTGTTTTATATATATATGATAAATATGAAGGTCAGAATATGATATTGGATTACCAGGAACTGTAATTATATCTTGTTGTGAGATGGCTTGTGAGTGTGGGGAACTAAACCTGATACCTCTGCAAGAGCATCAAATGTTCTTCACGGCTGAGCCTTTTCTCCATCCCAAAGCAGCATGTTTGAAGCTCTGAAGAGTTTGCAGGCTGTGAGACAAGACAGCTCAGAGAGTCTTGTCAGGAAGTTTAATCAGTTAACTATCCTCTTCTGCAGAGAAATGTCACTGCTCACCGCTTCTATAACATTCATGAGGGAACTTGTGGATCGTGCTTTTAGGTTACCTATACTGGTTCTCCGTGCTTACTTCCTAAGTCTGTGAGCCCATCAGTAACATTCAAACTCAAGCTTATAAAGTTGTATGACATATTAACTCTAGGATTAGGAACATCATATACTAACCTAAAAGTTTATAATACATTGGAATGTGAAGGGTATTATTACTCCAAGTTTTAATGTTATATTCTGCTCTCCTGTTTCCTCACTGGGTAGATTCTAGTAATTTTCAATCTTTGCATCTAAGAATATATATTGATATAAACATATATTCACAGGTATATACTCATATATATTAACTCAATAATATACAAAAGTTAGTACATATGTAAGTATATATGTACATGTATCAATACCTATACATGTGCATATGAATATGTGTGTTCATGTATGTGCATGTGTAAGTATGACAATGACCTGGTTTCCTCCTTCATGTTTTAGTTATGGAACTTCTACTCATGGACTTTTTAAGAAGCTAGGAATTCCTGGCCCCAAGCCTCTGCCTTTTGTTGGGACAATGCATCTCTACAGGAAGGTGAGTAATGTTGTGTTTCCTGCTTTGCCTCTGTAACTGTCATTTTCATGGGTGTCAAGAAACTCTGTGTCAGTTCACCAGTGCAAGTAGCCATTGGGATGAAAATGCTAAAGTTTTCAGCTTTTATAATTGTTTCTTCCACATCAACATCATTGCCAGGCTACCCCTGTGGTTTATTGACAGGGGTTTTTGACCTCAGGTCTTTGTAAGGTCAAGCAAGAGCTCTGGATGTTGACACACCAAGGCCTGATGCCAAAATGCTGATATGTAAACTGTGGGAACATCAAAGATTTAGGTTTCTTTTTCAGTACAGAAAAGTACAATTATTCCTAATCAGTATTTAAAGAATCATATGAAAGTCCACTGAGTGGTACCACGCCAATTTGAGTTTGAGTTCAGTAACAATACTGGTTGAGAAGCTCTGGCACATGGCTATCAAGAGTCATGTTGTTTCCTTTGAGGAATTTGCATATACTGGAATCCTCAAGTGAACTGTTTAACCCTGTTATTATTTCCAAGTGAAATACACTTGTTGGGTTTTATTTTTTTTCTATCAAGTAGAGTCTCCTGTACAAAAGACTGGTCTAAAACATGCTGATCAGATGATCAACATAGATCCTGTGATCTCCTTACTTAATTTTGTGTAAAATATATATTGTTTATAGATACAAGATATATTATTTATGCTTTGCTAATCCTAATCTGCAGCAATAAGGGTACCTAAAGGTAGAGTTTAGAGTAAGACCAAAGATGACAAATAAATAAGCAAAATAGCTGGGACTGGAGGTCTTGCTTAAATTGATGACTTATTCCATATAATTTTGTTAAGCAACATAGCTTCTTACATACTATTCTCAGAATGGGGGAATGGCCAAGGTCAGTTGAAAGCCAAGTAAGAAAATGTTGGTAAGGAGAACACAGGATACCTTAGATATAGCTGCGTCAAAATTGATAACCATGGGCCAAGGGAAAGATTTGGATCCCAGAAACTTCAACCTTGACTTCTTAGAGTCCATAGCTCCAGATCCAGGCAGGATCTTGTTAAATCTATTCCTGGAAGTAAATGAAGTTTATGATGCCATGGTGTGCTTGGAGACAGGAACCTAGCATGGCTGTCCTCTGAGAGCATCTGCCAGCAACTGACTGAGACAGATACAGATCCTTACAGCCAACCATTGGACTGAGGTCCAGGACAACTATGGAAGAGTTAGGGGAAGGATTGAAGAAGCTGAAGGGATGGGAACCCAATAAATGACCAGCATTATGAACTAACCTAGACCTCTCTGAGTTCCCAGAGACTAAGCTACCAGCTAAAGAACGTAAGTGGGCTGTTTCATGGCCCCTTGGCATATGTAGCAGAAGAGTGCCTTGTCTGACCTCAGTGGGAGATGATGCACCTAATCCTGTAAAAACCTTATGCCTCAGATAATGGAAATGTTGTCAGTGATGATGTGGGGAGGAGTGGAAGACTGGGTAGCACCATCTCAAAAGCATAGGTGAGAGAGCATAGATGAAGAACTCAGGGAGGGATGACATGAAGGGGGCAACATTTGCAATGTAAAAAAATACAATAATTTAAGAAAAAAATTGAAAATTAGTGAAGAAAACATTTCTGTTTCCAAGCATGTCATAGAAGCTTTCCCTGAAGGGAAAATGCCATGATACAGATATAATACTTGTTAGCATGTGTCTTTTCCAGGCCAGAATATAAGTTTTGCAAAGAGACTTTGTATCATTTCAATGATGTAAGCTTAGCATATACTAATAACCAGTAAAGACTTATTTACTGGGTGAAATTTTGCAAGTGCCTATTTCAAAAAATTTTTCCACAGAACTCTGTACCATTAAAATAAAGTATCTTTCTTCCAAAGATCGCTGTATTAAAAGGGGGCAGTTAAGGGACTGGTGAGATGGCTCAGTGGATAAGAGCACCCGACTGCTCTTCCAAAGGTGCAGAGTTCAAATCCCAGCAACCACACGGTGGCTCACAACCATCCTTAACAAGATCTGACTCCCTCTTCTGGAGTGTATGAAGACAGCTACAGTGTACTTACATATAATAAATAAATAAAATCTTTTTTAAAAAGGGCAGTTAAAATAAAGTACAAATGCATAAATGCATGCTTTAAAAAAGAAGAAACAAAAGTAAGCAGTAAGCTGTGTCTCTCTCTCTCTCTCTCTCACACACACACACACACACAGAGAGAGAGAGAGAGAGAGAGAGAGAGAGAGAGAGAGAGAGAGAAAATTTCCACCTGATTATGTTGTAAGTAAAACTAAATAGTGAGAAACATCTGAGTAATTAAATCTTCACTAAGTGCTGCTAAAAGCATATCAAGTAGGCAATAAAAATAATAAGAGAGGGTTACATTTTTCTTACTGGGAGTAAGTTTTGAGTAATAAATAGTTGACACAAGATGGGGCTATTGGCCATACCATTTCATAGCAACTTCTATTATTCTCTCTTCATTGGTGTCTGAAAACTAGGGAAAGGAAGGCTAAAACTAAAGCGAATTTCCTGGGATGAGGTTTTTTTTTTGGCTCAGTTAAATAAATAGAAGCAAGTTCAGGTAGTGTTATAACAGCATCTGCAACAAAGAAATTTCTCCCTTATCCTCTGAGGTGTCATGGAGTGAATGTTATTCAAGAAATTATTCTACTTCCACACCTCAGTGCCTTTTATGTCTATTTTTGACATTTGTATTTTTATCTAGTGTCCCCCAGTTTGTTTTTTAGTAGATTGACTGTATCAACAGTGAAATACTAGTGAAACATATTGTGCTGCAAGTGTGCACAATGTTGTATAAAATTTCACAACACAAGCCCATTTGTAAGAAACTCTCATGGCCCTCATAGGTGATATTCTGTCTTTAAACTTTCACCTGTATATTCTCATCTCTTTAAATTTCAGAACCTTCTTTAGGGAACAAATACTTATTTTTTTAACAAAAGCCCTAGGCTAGATCCCAGCATCATGTAAACTATACCATGATGCCACACACCTACAGTACCAGCAGTCAGGAGGATCAGGAATTCAAGTTCAGCTTTATGTACACAGAGATTGAGTCAGGCTGAGTTACATGGGATTTTATCTTTTAAAACCCACAATAACCACTTAATGACTATATTAATTCCTCCCCCTGCCCAGAGTTCAGTGGTGAAAATCCAGATCAAGCTTTTGACTTTGTTTCCTTTATGTCAGGGAAGAATTCCACATCTTTTGATGTTAAACAGAGGCACTAGAAGGCAAACCCATTTACCTCTACTTTATTGCTACTGAAAATCTAATATACTATAGGCATTGATGTTGTCTTCAATTTACTGAGTATATGAAAATCCTAGAGAAATCATTGGGTGAGTGAAAGGGCAGTAAGCAGTGAAAAACAAAAAGATTTTGAAAACTCCTGTCAGTTTCCATGACTCTTGATGCCCTCAGGCATCCACATGGGAAAAGATGAGTGTGTTGCTGGATTTCAGAGTCAAAGCATAAACAAAGAAACTGCCACGGATGAAAGCAGCTGGTACTGTACACTTATTAAAGAAGGCAAAATTTGGGAATGTACAGTACTCAGAAACAAAATCATGAATATGTTTAAATTCACAAAGTGTTGCAGAGAACTCTGTGGTATTTCCATTACTTGCTACATAGGAAAGATGTACGATAAGCCTAATGTCCTGATGACTGAGCTATTTGTTATTCACTTGGTGGCCAATATGTGTAAAAATAACGACCTATTTAATTTATTTTTCCCAGGGTATGTGGAAATGTGATTTAGAATTTCAAACAAAATATGGTCATATGTGGGGGTAAGTAGTTTGGAAATGTTAATATGTGGTTTTGCTAAGATGTGACACCAACCTGCATGAAGACTTTGTCAGTCCAGAGTATTTGGGGATGCATTTGCCTATTTTAAACTGTCTGAAAGACTGCCCTGCCAACAGCTCCATAAGAGTGTTTTAATTCACAGTCTGACTTAGAACACGGCAGGTCATGATTTTTCAGCATCATTTGATGATCTAGACATGTAGCCTCACATTTACCCACTGTGCTATAATGGTTCTTGGTTCCATTTATTATTAATTAGGACTTTTTAAAATTGTGTCAAATGCATTAATTCAGACAGAGGTAATGCATGATTATAAATTTAGAAGAATGTCTCCTGCCTTCACTTAGTTAAAAGTAAAAGCAGTTTATGAAAATACTTCCAGTATTCTCAAAGACAGACTTATTATTTCTTATCTTTTTATTAATCCCTTGGGTCTTTCACATAGGCCATGCCAGTCTTATTCATCTTCCGATCCCCACATATCCAGCTCTCAGCCTTGCAACCCAGACTTTCCACAAAATACACACACAAACACACACACGCACATGCACACACACACACACACACACACACACACACACAAACACAAACACACACACACGCATGCAAACCACCACCACCGTTGATGTCAATGATGACAATGACAATGACTGCAAAAAAAAAAAAAAAAACAAAGCATAGAAAAGATCTCATAGTGGAAGTTTTTTTTAAAAAAAACTTTATTTATTTATTATATGTAATTACTCTGTAGCTGTCTTCAGACACTCCAGAAGAGGGCATCAGATCTTGTTACAGATGGTTATGAGCTACCATGTGGTTGCTGGGATTTGAACTCAGGACCTTCTGAAGAGCAGTCGGGTGCTCTTACCCACTGAGCCATCTCACCAGCCCCCCTCATAGTGGAAGTTATAGAATGTTCCAGTGTGTCCCATAGTATATCTCTCTGTCCACACATCTTTACTTACAAATGTTCACTGCAATGAGTAATTGGTCAGGTTTGAGGACTCTGGCTTGTGTGACACCATCAATATTAGTTCCTCATTGGGAATCCTCCCAGTTATTCTGCTGTTGCCTAGTGTCTTGGAAATTCTGAAACTTTGAAAAAGATCTGGCCTATTCATGTGTTGAGATGTCAGAAGATGATGTAGATTTTGAGTTGGACAATCTCAGATCCCTGGATCTTGGCCTGGGTAGTAGCAGAGCTAGAGTTAGACCACTGGCTATCCCTTATACACACTACCAGGGTGAGCTTACCAGCATTGTCATAGCCCTGCCACTCAATGCTGCCATCAACAAGACACAGGATCAGCTTTCTTTTTTCATGCTATGAGATGGGTCACCCACACCCATATCCAGATCCAGATCTGTATCTACTGCTGCTCAGGCAAAGTGCAGGACCCATTCTTGCTGTGTTGCAACAGATGAGGGATAGGGCCAGATTACCAGTTCTCATAACCACAGGGCCAGCTCTCCAGCAGCCACATGTGATGAGGGGGAAAGGGAAGAGGGCCTCTCCCCTTCACCCATACCACTTCATGGCAAATGAATGTCAGGGTCACCTCTGGGTCATTCTCATCCTCAGGGCTTACTCACCTGTGCCCATAGCCAGCACTACTGTACTGATCAGATGAGGTGTAAGGCCTCTATCTGTCAATTTTAATATAAATAAATGTAAGCCGTAAATTAATATGGTAGCCATTTTTCTTTATCCTAGCTAGTTCCCCAATAATGACACAGAAAGACCAAGATTTATTTTGAAACTTTACCTCAATACCTGGGATATCAATTGATCTATCTCAATCCCTTAAACTAATCCATATACCTTCCCGCCAAAATCTGCATAGTACTTGTATTTAGACCCTTCCCTGCTTCTGCTGAACTCTCATGGACTCCTTTTTCCTTTCTCCTCATGGTTCAGTCTGAGCCTGTCTTCCTCTCTCTCTTTCTGTCCACCAATTGTGTGATCAGCTTTATTGATAAGGCAGAGAAAAAATGGTAAGACACAAATTTAAGTCATGTGATTATTGACATATGCATTACATTTCCATGTCCAGATTGAAATAAAATATGAGGACAGTGAACTTGGGATTTGAATAACACAAGGATAACTTTTACACAGTGCACAAAGAGATTAGACCTACAAAGGTCTGTTCTCCTGACCACTGTGCCCAGTGAGAAACAGGGCCAGTTCATCTGTTCTCATGACCACACAGCCAGCCCTTTTTAATGCTACAGATGGTGAGGGTGGTCATCCACATCCCCACCCACACCATTTCACAGCAGGAGTGTCAGGATCAGCTCTCTCATGCTTTTGCCTTGGGTTGCCTCACCCAGGCCCCAGGCCAGCCTTACTATGTAAATGAATTATCCTTATATTAAATGTAAGCGGTAAATTAATTGTGCAGCTGGATTTCTTTGTGTTGAGCTATTCTCCAGTAACTTCACAGAAGAAATAACATTTATTCAAAACTATGCCTCAGTAGCTGAGAGGTTAAATCATCTACCTTTTTCTCCTATGCTGAACTTTCTAACTCCCAGTCACCATGTTCCATTATGTTTGCATATTATTGTTAATCTGGGTCTTTGAGTCACTTCCTCATGGCTCTAACTCCTCCATCCTGCCAGATAATCTGCAGCTTTCTCTCTTACTCACTCCTTTCTATGGCTGCCAGTTACCCTGCTTTATTCTCAACTCTGCCCAGCAATTAAGTGATTAGCACTTATTGACAAGTCAGAATAAATGGTAAGAACTGTTTATACAAACTTGAGAAGTAGATTCTTGGTATAAGCATTGCAGTGCCATGTCTGTATTGAGACAAGTTATGAGAACAGAAAAATCAGTATTTGAATAACAGAAGGGTAAACTTATCATAATGAATAAAAACATTATGCCTACACTATTGGGATGCCCCGGCAAAATGCAGGGTCTACTGAAAATGGGCATTATTATAGTTATTATTTTTGTTTAATTTACAGTATCTACCCAGTGGTTTTTTTCTTATTGTTTTTACTTCAGTTTTTGCTGTAAATTATAATATAATTGCTTCTTTTCTGCATTCTTTTTTCTAGATTCAAATATATACTTTGTGTAAATGAATTTATATTCTTTTTTAACTATTTCTTTTTTCATTTTCAATGAGATAATTTCTTCACTTATATTTCAAATGCTATTTTGAAAGTCCTCTATACCCGCCCCCCCAGGCTGCTCCCCAACCCATCCACTCCCGCTGTACTGGGGCATATAATCTTCATAAGACCAAGGGCCTCTTCTCCCAATGATGGCCAATTAGACCCTCATCTGCTGCATATGCAGCTAGAGACAGGAGCTCTGGGGGTACTGGTTAGTTCATATTGATGTTCCTTCTATAGGGTTGCAGACATCTTTAGATCTTTGGTAACTTTCTTTAGTTACTCCAATGAGGGCCCTGTATTCCATTCAATAGATGACTGTGAGCATGCACTTCTGTATTTGCCAGGCACTGGCATAGGCTCACAATAGACAGCTATATCAGGATCTTCTCAGCAAAATCTTGATGGCATATGCAATAGTGTCTGAGTTTGGTGGTTTTTTATGGGACAGATCCCAGGTGGACAGTCTCTGGATAGTCCTTTCTTCTGACTCAGCTCTAAACTTTGCCTCTGAAGCTCCCTCCATAGTTATTTTGTTTCCCAATCTAAGGAGTAACAAAGTATCCACACTTTGGTCTTCCTTATTTTTGAGTTTCATGTGTTTTGCAAATTGTATATTGGATATTCTACATTGCTGGGCAAATATCCACATATCAGTGAATATATATCATGTGAGTTCTTTTGTGATTGTGTTACCTCACACAAGATGATATATCCTCCAGATCCATCCATTTGCCTAGAAATTCATACATTTATTGTTTTTAATAGCTGAATAATACTCCATTGTGTAAATGTACCACATTTTCTGTATCTATTCCTCTGCTGAGGGACATCTGGGTCCTTTCCAGCTTTTGGCTATTATAAATAAGGCTGCTATGAACAGAGTGGAGCATGTGTCCTTATTACAAGTTGGAACATCTTCTGGGTATAAGGCCAGGAGGGTTATCGCTGGATCCTCAAGTAGTACTATGTCCAATGTTCCAAGGAACTACCAGACTGATTTCCAGAGTGGTTTTACAAGCTTGCAATTCCACCAGCAATGGAGGAGTGTTCTTCTTTCTCCACATCCTCTCCAGCAGCTGTTGTCACACGAATTTTTGATCTTAGGCATTCTGACTGGTGTGAGGTGGAATCTGAGGAAACTTTTGGTTTTCATTTTTCTGATGATTAAGGATGTTGAACATTTTTTCAAGTGCTTCTTAGCACTTCGGTATTCCTCAGATGAGAATACTATGTTTAGTCTGTACCCCATTTTTAATGGGTTCATTAGATTTTCTGGAGTCCACCTTCTTGAGTTCTTTGTATATATTGGATATTAGTCCCCTCTCTGATTTTGGATTGGTAAAAATCCTATCCCAATCTGTTGGTGGCCTTTTTGTCTTGTTGACAGTGTCTTTTGCCTTACAGAAGCTTTGCAATTTTATGAGGTCCCATTTGTCCATTCCCAATATTACAGGAAAAGCCATGGCTATTATATTCATGAATTTTTCCCCTGTGCCCATATCTTCAAAGCTTTCCCCAACTTTCTCCTCTATAAGTTTCAGTGTTTCTGGTTTTATGTGGAGTTCCTTGATCCACTTAGACTTGAGCTTTGTACAAGGAGATAAAAGTGGATCAACTCACATTATGATAACCACCAGTTAAGCCAGCACCATTTGTTGAAAAGGCTGTCTTCTTTCCAGTAGATGGTTTTAGCTCCTTTTTCAAAGATCAAGTGACCATAGGTATGTGGGTTCCTTTCTGGGTCTTCAATTCTATTCCATTGCTCTATATATCTGACGCTGTACCAGTGCTATGCAGTTTTATGACAATTGCTCTGTAGTACAGCTTGAGGTCAAGCATGGTGATTGCCCCAGAGGTTCTCTTATTGTTGAGAACAGTTTTTGCTTTCCTAGGTTTTTTGTTATTCCAGATGAATTTGCAAATTGCCCTTTCTAACTCAGTAAAGAATTGAGTTGGAATTTCATGGGGATTGCATTGAATCTGTAGATTGTTTTCAGCAAGATTTTTACTATATTAATCCATGAGCATGGGGGATTTTTCCATTTTCTGAGATTTTCTTCGATTTCTTTCTTCAGAGACTTGAAGTTTTTATCATACAGATCTTGCACTTCTTTGATTAGTGTCACACCAAGGTATATTGTATTATTTATGACTATTGCGAAGGTTGTTGTTTCCATAATTTTTCTCAGCCTGTTTACCTTTTGTGTAGACAAAGGCCACTGATTTGTTTGAGTTAATTTTATATCCAGCTACTTCACTGAAGTTAGGAGTTCTCTGGTTGAATTTTTAGGGATATATATATATATATATATATATATATATATATATATATATATTATCATATCATCTGCAAATAGTGATATTTTGACTTCTTTCTTTCCAATTTGTATCCCCTTGATCTCCTTTGGTTGTCTAATTGCTCTGGCTAGTACTTCATATACAATATTGATGATGATGTTTTTTGGATTTCCTCATGTTCTGTTGTTATGTCTACTGTTTCATTTCTCATTTTATTAATTAGGATACTGTTCCTGTGCCCTCTAGTTAGTCTGGCTAAGGTTTTACTTATCATGTTTATTTTCTTAAAAAAACAAAACAAAAAAACAGAACAGCTTCTGGTTTGGTTGATTCTTTGTATAGTTCTTACTCTTTCCACTTGGTTGATTTCAGCACTAAGTTTGATTATTTCCTGCTGTCTAATCCTCTTGGTGGAATTTGCTTCCTTTTCTTCTAGAGCTTTTAGGTGAGCTGTCAAGCTGCTCTTTCTAGTTTCTTTTTGGCAGCACTATGAGTTTTCCTCTTAGGAGTGCTTTCATTGTGTCCCATAAGTTTGGGTGTGTTGTGGCTTCATTATCATTAAACTCTAAACAGTCTTTTTTTTATTTTCTTTATTTACATTTCAAATGGTATCCCGAAAGTTCCCTAAACCCACCCCGCCCCTGCTCCG
>NW_018391771.1:4723-18907 GCF_900095145.1 Mus pahari | reverse complement strand
ATGGCCTAATGGGCCATCATTGGGAAGAGAGGCCCCTTGGTCTTGTAAACTTTATATGACCCAGCACAGGGGAAGGCCAGGGCCAAGTAGTCGGAGCGGGTGGGTAGCGGAACAGGGGTGGGGAGGGGTATAGGGAACTTTTGGGATAGCATTTGAAATGTAAATAAAGAAAATAATAATAAATAAACTAACAAAAGGAAAATATCTAATAAAAAAACATAAAAAAGTAATAGGTTTTCTCTTATGACCTTTGACATGTCTAGCCATGGATTGTTATTCCAATAATGGTGCCAGGTATGAGTTTAAGCTTCTGGAGCATGAATTAAGACTAAGCAGAAAGTGGTTGGTTGTAACAATGAGGTTTATGCCACTATTACACCAGTGGCCATGTCCTGCCAGGGCAGGCATTGTTACAGTGCAGAGTGTTATTGCTGGTTACATCTGATGATTACTTTGTTCCTCCTGTAGTATAAATAGAACCCCCTACACTGTGAAGGTTATCCATTAGGGATGAAGCTCCAAGTCTGTACCAGATTTATTCTCTTTTACATTCTGGAGGGTAACCAGGACCAATGGCAAGTCCAACTGCTTTTTTAACTAGGAAAATTTTTCATTACAAATCCTCAAAGATTTTTGTTGGTGGTGATTATGATAGGAGTGATTCATTTATAAATGTTTTGGTTTGTTGCTTTGATTAGCTTGGTCCCACAAAGTAGCCTAGAGCTGTTTCAGGTTCACTATCTCCTTTAGACTTGCCTCAGATTCACAGCAATCCTCCTTTCTGCAGAGTGGCAGAAGTATTGTCCTGCAACATTATTAGAGAAAACATTCAGCTTTTCAACAAATTCTTCTCTAAATTATACACACTTTATACAGACTTCTACTATCTAGGAAAGTGTTGAACTGATTAATCTTAACAACTTATCCAATTCTTTCATATAATCTAACTATTTAGACACAAACATGGGTTTTAATTTGCCCTCACCCACCAATAAATATAGATATAAATTAGTGAAAAGGAGAAGTGGAATAAGAAAAAAACTACTTCAACAGACTTAGATATGATTAGATGAGAACTACTTAAATCTTTAAATTAATGGTAGGAAGCCTCTCAATTTTATTCTGAATAAAATTTTGTTATCATTGATTTTAGTGTATTTGGACATTGTTGAAGTTCTTATTTATTTCATTTTAGAGAAAAGTAAACAGTTTTGTCTTCTCTGTGTTATGAATTTTTCTCATGAATATGTAACACTAAAATTCTTCTCACCTAAGTTATAAAACTATTGTCCCCATGCTGCCTAGTGTTGTAAGACCTGAGAGATCAGCCTGAGTTGACAGCCCCCCACAAACTGCATTATTTGCCACCATCTTCCAGGAGGCATTGTAATATCTATGTCATAGCAATGTGAAGAGACGAAAGAAGCCCTCAGACTTTATCTCCCATTGAATATGCTGTGGCCATTGAGGTGACCTATATGATTTTAACCAGTGTAATTTAAGAAGCTACTGAATTACTTATCCTTGTTAATTTTCACATTTTCCTGATGAAAAAGTACAAAACCAACCTAATTTTGGAAGGGTTTATTTTAGCTTGAAGTTTCAGGCATGAAAGTCATGGAATCAGGAGGCTGAGGCAACAGATTACTTTGCATCTGTAGTCAGAAAGTAGGGACAGATAAATACACACTGGTTCTCAGTTTTCCTGATTTTACTCAGCCCAGGACTCTTAACCAATGGATGAACTGATATGCAGAATTAGATTGGGTCCTCCTGCCTCCATTGACCCAACTTAGATGCTCCCTTAAAGACATCTCCATATATTTGTTTTCTAGCTGATTTTAGATCTTGGCAAGTGGACTATCAGCATTAACCATCATGTTACCAAATAAATACACAAAGAATGAAGGATAAATCCATGAACAGCATTAACAGAATTTGTGACATATTGAGAGAGTTTAAAAAGTATTTCTTTTATGGGAGGAAAAATAGAAAGTGAAGACAAATTTGGTAACACTTGTTGCCTCCTTCAGCCTCTAAGCAGGATTTTGCAGACCTCTACTGTCACCAGCAAAGGACCACCTGGGGTGGTCCCTTCTGACCTGCCAAGCCGGCTCTACTGTTTACACTTGCCACTGCTCTTCAAAGCATCACCACTCCCTGCTGAGAAGCTCCTGACATATTCCAGAGACACCATCCTGATGATCTGCCTACAGGCTCTCACCTGAACAACATGCTCCAAGCATGGGTGGTGGGGGATGGCCTTCCCCTGCTACATAAAGTCTGAACTTTATTAAACTTGTGAGCTTTGATCAGAACACTTTTGTCTTAGCCACATTTTCTTTCTCACTGTCTTTTCCCCTTACAGCCCCAGTTCACCTTTCAGGAGGACCCTGGTTCGTGTGTGACCGCAGGTGGCCCTCTCAAACACTCATAAGTACAATGGGACAAAATACAGAAGAATGTCTGTAGAAATGTAGAAGTTACTCTCCAAAGCTGTGCATTGTCTCAGACTGTCATACAGAGTAAAAGAGTGCAAGCAACTGAGTAGTAAATGACAATGGTACACAGCAGGATTGGGATGGCTAAGGGTGTGTGTGTCTCTGACCTCAAGTGTAATTCTAAGAAAAACAGTAATCAATGCAAATAGGTATTACTTGATTCTTCTTCCCTCAGGGGGATTTGGAAGTGGGACCACCAGCCCAGAAAATGAGATCAGATGCAAAACATAAGTGAAGTTGATACATGCACAGAAACAGAGCAGTTGTCCACATAAATATGTTATTATCATATGCCAGAGATCCTGCATTTTATTTGCTCTGCTTTTCTACAGATCAGTTGAAGCAGTGGGACAAGAATCTGACATGTGCCTACACAGAAGTTCATACCTTAAGGCCTGGTTAACTATCTGAAGGCATAAGAAATTCTTCAATATATGATGACTCCTAATTTTAGAGTATTTTGAATGAAAACAAAGAGATATCTTAGTATCATGGAATTGTTTAGCCAGCATTATGATAGCTATAACAGTTAATGATACTTAATTTACAGAACCATTGACTCGGTTAATAACAGTTAGTCATGGCTAAGTCTAATGTATGATAATGGATGAAAGACTATTTGAATTTAACATAACACACAAGTGACCATTATAAATATCCTTCTACTACAGCAGGATAAAGGATTCTTGGGAGTAGATTGGTTATTACTGATAAGGATGAAGGGACAAAATGTGGGAAAGCATGTGTCTAGGAATGTAAATATGTTTATTATCCACAGCCTTGGATTGTCAAAAACCACAGTATATATAATGAGTATGAAGGACATTGAGTAGGAGAGGACAAAGGTACACACAAGGATCAAGATGGTTTTTGTGGCTCGGTCTTCAGGGGAGACTCTGAGGAGATGGTGGGCACTGTGAATGTAATGTAGCTGACTCTTGTGCCTATAGAGAATCTTCACCATAAAGATACTGGCCCATACCATGATGCTCAAACACAGGCCATCAGTGAAACAAACAAAGAACAAATGTAGGCCAGTAACACCATTGCCAAAAGCAAATGCTGAACAGTATCCCAACATGATTTTCCTGGTGACATTTTTTATAGTATTTGGTCCAATCACATCTACAGCTGTCTTGATGTTTAGAAGCAGATGTAGAAGCCAGCTTATAGAACAGAACTGAATCATGTATTTTGAGACAAAGTGTGTAAGTGTCATCAGCCTGGAGTGGCTCAGGTTGATTGTGATTGCTTGGAAACAACTCAAGAGGCAGGTGCAGTGCAAGGAAATGCCCCGGGACACTCGATTGCTGTAGAGAGTAAGTTTACATAAGAGGTCATCCAGGAGATACTGCAACCCCAGTTGTACCATTATGTGAGGTGTTACTCTTGAGATAATAACCAAGGAATTGGCTAAAGTCAGATGCTTTAAAATCTGGTCTTTGGGCATCAAACTTTTTCCAGTGATTATAGACATGACATAATGAAGAAGAATTGACCAGTTACCAAGGATCCCTACAGCTGTTTGAGAAAAGAACAAAATCCCCACTGGCAAGTTCTCAGGAGCCATGTTCTTTTCACCTGGGGTAAACAAATTTAAGCACATCAATACACCCAGAAAGAAAGCATTTAAATGTATATTCATTTATCACAGCTTAAATTGTATCAATGTGAGAACAAATGTCTGTCTTATAGCAGGTTACCCAATCAAATAAGATAAAGAACCATGTTCAAATACATTTTGGGTCATCAAATGGGAGTAAGGCAAAGGATATAAACTTAGAATCATGGTTTTTACACTTTCTATACTGTTTTATAATCTTCAAGGCTCCTCTATTGCTTTTTTCTAAAGGAATGTCCAATAGATACTTCTAACTTTTCTGAAAGAAGTTGGTGTATTAATATGAACAGTAGACTTGATTCACTCCTGTAATCCAGCTACCAAAACACACAAAAATGGAAACTAAAAGGTATACCCATGCCACACCAACCCTAGTAGGATCTGTGTGACAAGTTCCACAGACTGAGGCAATAGACCTCAAAAGAAAGAGGCCTCCTGGAACTGGTTGTGGAACTCTTGGCAACTTATCTGTTTTTATTTTTTTAATTCCTTTTCTTATTTATGAGATGTTCCTAAGAGCCTAGGCTAAGATCTTAAGCAAGAATAATGGGTAAGAAACCATCACTTGAGATGGAGTCACTAACCATGACCTTATCTCGAGGAAAACCAGAGCTTCACTTTATAAATCATGTATAAGATATTATTGATACATAAAAATTTTCCCAACAATAAAATTTTATATGACTGCATGTGTGTCATCGGAAGGAAGCTTTGGTATATAGTTTTTTAAAGTCTTAAATAAAAAGAATTAAAATAGTTTAAATTTATGGTTTGAAGATTTACAGAAAATCAGGAACTAGAAGTTAAACAGTAACTGATCATAAAAATTCATTAACTTGTTCTTGGAAATTTGCCACTAGCCTTAGATGATTTTTGTATTTTACTATGCTAAATGATTATAATAATATCCATTCTACCTGACTGCTTCATTGAATATATGCTTTTAGAAGTCGTAATACTTGGATGGTTTTATATTTTACTGTGCCAAATGATTATTACAATATCCATTCTATTTGACTGCTTCACCGGACACATTTTCAGAGTTGTAATATCTGTTTCTTCATGCATAAGAACCCTTGTTTGAGAGCTACAAAATACACTCAGATTCAAACTTCCTCTGTGATTGTTTCTGTTTGTCACCACTGGATACTTAACCACCTAGCCTCAAGGACCCTCATCCCTGGAACCCCTATACCTAACTATAGTGGTCTGTGGCATAACCAGAGACATAAAAACTTGTGAGCAAAAAGAATGGAAAGAATAAATATAAGTAAAGAGACAGTCTGAGACAAATCAGAAAAAAATAGTAAGAATTTCTTAAAAATTGAATCTAAAAAAATGCCTACTAGCATTTTCTTTTTTTAAAAAAAAGTCATTTATGTTCATATTTCCCTAATTTAAAACAAGAGAGAAAAGGTTTTCTTTCTATAACTCTATGATGTCTTTCCAGCTGATGTCTTCGATATAAACATACGAAGTTTATAAGTAACTGTGGTTCACCCAGCTAAAAACATTAGTGAAATTTCAGTGTCAATAGACAATAAGTGTCTCTTTGAATGCAGAGTCCTCTCCATAAATATTTATTACAATGACATGCTACTGCACATTATAATGGCAGTCTTGCTGTAACATGAAGAAATGATAAGAAATGTTAGCAAGACAGATCTAACAGTCAGTTGAAGAGACAAAGTGAGTAATTGTATCCTAAATTTCAAAACTGTATCTATGCTTGCACAACTCTGATTTGAGAAGGCAACAACAAAATAAGAGATAAAGAGGGGAATAAGAGGATGGAGTGAAAAGGCTATAGAGAGACTATGAGAGTTGGAATGTGTCATTCTAACATCTTCAAAAAGGAAGGCCAATTCAAGACCATCTCCCTAACCACCTAAGGAACAATTTCTATTGTGAGCCAGCAGGTGTTATTCCTTGACAGGATTCTGAGAAGGAAAGTCCAGGGGATCAGAGATAAAAAGGAGAGGACAAGAAACCTTAGGAGATCATGTGTAAGCTATGTCTTATGCCAAGCAAGCTTATTAAGAAGTACGGAGGCAGGAGTAGAGAACATTCTGGGAGAAGCTATTGGAATTAGTAGACATTTCAGAGGCAGTTGAAAGCCTAGTACAATGTAAATTCCATGGAACCCATGATAGGAAATCTACCAAAGACTTTTAGTATTGGGTAACGGAGATCCTAAATTCACTATCTCCTGTAACCAGGTAAGGCCTGATTGGGAAAACAATTCAGACACAAAACCTTCAACCTACAGTTTGCCCTGTCTGCAGATTGTGCTGGAACAAGAGTCAATCAGAATTGTCACCAGAGAGACTTCATCCAGCAGCTTATGGGAGTAGATGCAACGTTCCACAACTGAATGTTAGGCAGAGCTCAGGGAGTCCTGCAGAGGAAGGGCAGGGAGGAGCAGAGGAACTAGAGCAGTCAAAGACACATCATGAGAACAGGGTTCTCAGAATCAACTGACTGGGACTCATGGGAACTTGAGAGATCAGGGAGCCTACAGGCATCTGACATAGACACTCTACATGTTAGGGCTGAGTAGGCTGGTATTCTGTGGAAATCCTAACAGCGGAAGCAGCAGCTCCTGCTGTTTTGCCTTCTGTTTTTTGTTTTTTTTATTAGATATTTTTTTTTCATTTCCAGTTCAAATGCTATCCCGAGAGTCCCCTATACCTTCCCCCTGCCCTGCTCCCCAACCCACCCACTCCCACTTCCTGGCCCTGGCATTCTCCTGTACTGGGGCATATGATCTTCACAAGACCAAGGGCCTCTCCTCCCATTGGTGGCTTACTAGGTCATCCTCTGCTACATATGCAGCTAGAGACACAAGCTCTGGGGGGGGGGTACTGGTTAGTTCATATTGTTGTTCCTCCTATAGGGTTGCAGACCCCTTTAGCTCCTTGGGTACTTTCTCTAGCTCCTTCATTGGGGGTCCTGTGTTCCATCCAATAGATGACTGTGAGCATCCAATTTGCCAGGCACTGGCATAGCCTCACAAGAGACAGCTATATCAGGGTCCTGTCAGCAAAATCTTGCCAGCATATGCAGTAGTGTCTGGGTTTGGTGGTTGTTTATGGGATGGATACCTGGGTGGGGCAGTCTCTGGATGGTCCTTCCTTCCATCTCAGCTCTAAACTTTGTCTCTGTAACTCCTTCCATGGGTATTTTGTTATGCCTTCTTGTGGAACCTTTTTCATTTTATTTAGTTGCCTTATCGAGCCTTGATCTGATTGTATATGCCTGGTCTTGAAGTTTCTTATGCCCTGCTGGATTGATTTCCTAGGGAGACCTGCTCTTTTCTGAGGAGAAGGGAAAGGCTAAGATGGAAGGGAGGGAAAACTTTGTTTGGGATGGAATATGTGAAAGAATAATACATTTATTTATTTATTTATTTATCTATCTATTTATTTATTTATTTATAAAACAGCCTACCATTGACTATTAGACCCTTTTGTAAGAGGTCAATAAGTACAAAAATACTGAAGAAGATAGTAGTAAGATATTCCCATAAGCAAATAAAGGTTGGTAATAGTGAAATCAATAATGACATTCATCAAAGAATAATGATTATTGAACTGGGAAAAATCTATACAAACCACTAACTATACTAAAAACTGACATAAAATGAGTTGTTAAAGGAATTCCTCTGTGGATATTACTTCCCTCCTAGCATATATGCATTCCTGAGGATACGTAAAAGTCCTAAATGTCCTATGAAAATATCATACAACTTGAATGTTCCTTTACCTCCAAAGGATGAAAAAGCACTCTCTCTACTTCATCAAACAAAGGGAACCTCTTCTTGAACTTCAGTAACCTTGATTCTAGAGAACAGGAATTTTCAAAGTTGATATAATGTTACAACACAATGCAAATGCAAATGGACTCACACCATATGTCTCCGTCTCATTTTAAACAATAAACTTACTTAAATTTAAAATTATCTAAAACTACAGCATCTTATATGTTCTTTTCCAGGGAGAAATGGGGCAAAGTCAACAAGAAACTTACCAAGCTCATTTGCACAATGAGAGCACAGAATATCTCAAAGGCCTCAAATACTGAGTACACAGTGATTCTAGACAGATAATTCCAGCTTTTCAAGAAGATAAACTAAGTTCCTAGGAACCACAACCTTAACTCTTTTGAGGCCCTGGTCCCAGCCCGAGACTGGGACAAAGCCCACTCTTCGAAACAGACCTGGGTTCCTTTCAATCTTTCATAAGGGTTTCTGCAAAGTTTTGGACCAGTCTAGCTCTCAGTGCATATCCTAATCATGTGTCTTAAATATATGGGCATTAAGAAGGGTTCAGTGTATGAAGGCGTTCCTGATGGTGCCAGTATCAGAAGACACTCATGTGGTTCTTTATTGGCATTCTTCTATTCGTATGCTTTATACTAAGTTACATGGCAGTTGGAAAAGCTTCTATGGTTAAGAGCTGTTACAAGGTAGAGAGAGAGAGAGAGAGAGAGAGAGAGAGCAGTCAAATACAATTTGAGACTTAAAACAACATACCTGCATAGAATTAGACAGGGAATGGAGTAAGACAAAATAGATTGGTTCACAGGGTACAATCTGTCAGGCTGTTGAGCAATGCTGGAATTTCAGATAAAGTAATAGATACTGTATTCAAACACGACAGCTCCAGTGAGTCAGATTATGTAATAAATACTATATTGGGTTCAGGCATTCCATCCATGAATAATGAATAATGATTCATTCAAAAATGGCAAAGGGAAGATATAAAGATATAATGGAACATCCAGAAAGAAAACAGGTCATTGGTATATGGATGGCTCAGTATGAAATTTCTTCATCCACAGGAAGGAAAACTTATAAAAGGTCCAACCAGAAAGCAAATTCTAGCCATCTCTCCGACATATTTCAATGGAGAATTTTCCATAAATTCGTTTTGCAAGAGCAGAAAACTGTCTCAGCCTGGCTACCAAGGGAGCTTGACAAGCTTTGTTTATAATCATATAGATGCACAGACAGGTGGAAGCACGCAGAAGCAGCAGTTCCCAGAATTCCCTGTGGGCCTGCTCCATTTGCACTGTTCCTCATTTGAGCCTGACCCTGTCCAGTCCATGATGTTGTTTCTTAGGCTCTGGAATTGACAGGACTCTCCTCACTTTTTTACTTAAATCCCATGCTCATGTCCTAGAAGTCTCCTGAGTTTCAGAATACATCAAGAATTATCAAAACCATACCTGTCAATAGTAAACTTTCTCCTTCAGATTTCATTCAAGACTCCCCTTCACTATTCTCACAGTGAGGTGCTGAGGAGTATAGTAACTGCATTTTCTCTGCCATCACCTAAACTGATGCAGAAGGATATTTATTGTCTCAAATTTTACAAAACTAACTGAAACACAGAAGTGTGTCTCAGTCTGCAAAGAGAGCAGTCAATCACACTATGTATGTGCCATGCTGCTCAATGTATACACTGTCCATTCAGTTGCACAGAAGAGTCTAGTTTAGAGCATCTATTTCTTTAAGAAAAAAAAATCTTTTAGTTGCTTAAAAGATTTTAGAGTGCCATTAATGGCTTCTGTCCCTGAGATTTTAAGACTAGTGACTTGGAGTCTGGAAAGAGGAGTCAGTGGTTAAGAATTCTTGCTGCTCCTTCAGAGAATCGAGATTCTGTTTGACGCACCAACATCAGGTGGCTCACAGCTGCCCTCAACTATAGCTCAAGTTAGAATCTGATAACTCTGGGCTCTACTTGCTCCAACATACACATACCCACAAACTTACGTACAAATAAATATTATTTAAAATGATAAGCACGGATCTTAAAAGGAAAGCTAAGTAACTTTTATTCACCAGGAGAGAATAGAAAGAGCAGAATTCAGCCCCTAACAAGGGTCATGTAGGGGCAGGAGACACAGTACAAGTAAAAGTACTCAAGCATCCATATCTGAGTTTAGATCATACAACCTGCATGGAATTGCTGGGTGTTGTTGGTTACCAGCTTAGAAACACACCACACACAAACACACACATACACACACTATTACCTATTGTCTATTTATCTCTCGATCAGATATCTACCTCCCTACCTATTTACATATCTATCTGGATGTTTTCATTTACATATATATATACATATTTATATTATAAATATGACTGAGAATGGGAGTTATCACAAGATAAGAAGTGAAAGATTGGAGCTTGTTGGAAGCATTTGTCTGCACAGAATGGGAAAGGCAAGAGACAGTCTTTCTTTAAACAGGAAATAGCTCCCATTTTGTGTGAAAGCCTTTTCAAGATATTGCTTCAATACTTAGCAATAGTGACTCTCCTTTATTCTTTTCTACCTGTAGGTGCTCTGATCACCTGTGACTTGGTATAAAGAGCATATGTACTTACTGTGTGTGCTGTAGTAAGGGGATGAGTATGCCTTGCTGAGATAAAACTCTAGTTCCTCACTTACATGCTTATAACTCGCTAGCCTTCATCCCCTAAGGACCTGTGACTTTCAATTCTAGATCCACGGCAACAGTTTCATAGAGGATTGAGAATAACTTTTCAACAACTTTGCTTCAATTGCCTGTAATGTAAACATCCAGAATAAGACAGCAGATCCACAGAAGCAATTATGAGGAGTTGAGGGGAAAACTTTTCTGTGAGTCCCTAGAGTACACAGGGTGTGTCACAAACAGAGACACACAAGTACCTTTCCATGGTTTTACAAGGAAGTTACATGGCTCTATTTGAATCTGGGCAGATCTGACTGCTTTTCTTCAAGACCTCATATCTTGGGAGATTTCAGAAGTTGAAAGATCAGCATTAAGAAGCATTAAAATTGGAGATTACACAGTTCTTTAACTCTTACTTCTTAGTATCAGCATTCTATAAGTGCTTCTTGCTTGTTTTGTATGCTGCTAGATTCCATTAATCTTGATGTCTAAAGAAAGTCCTTTGCATGAATTTACAACTATATATGTGAACAGCTTATGTGTGGACTCCAATTTTGAGCTATTATAAGTGAGACTTCTCTAAACTTCCTAGTAAATTTATTGTAATGCATTGTGTACTTGTATTCTGATGGCATAGATTTCAGGAAGACTCTATGTATTTTTGAGGAGTATGGGATTTTTAAAAATTACTTTATTTACTATTTAAAATTTGAAACATATGTACAATATAGCTTGATCATATCTACTCTCCTTCCCCTTCTCCAATTTCTCCTTTCCAGTAGATTTCCCTCCCAATTTCACATTTTTTTCTTTGCTTATTTGTCATTTTTAAACATCACCTACCAAGTCCAATTAGTGCTGCCTATATGCTCATGATTGTGTGTCATCCACTACAACTTGGACAATGTATCAATTTTCAAAAACCCAAGGAAAAATGACTCTCCTGCACTTAGACCCAATCCCCTGAAACTAGGTCCATATATATGAGTGGGGCCTCAGTAACTCCTCCCCTACACATTCTGTACTATGCCAGTGGAAAGTGAATTATTTTTGAAGAGCCTTGTGTGAGTACCCATAGGAGCTCATAAGGGCTGCAGACATGTCATACACAGAAGACATTTTATCCTCTCCTTCATATCTTCTAGTTCTTAAGCTTCTTTCTCTTTCTTCTTGTATGGCATGCCATACAAGAATAGGTTGTCTATATCTAAACACTTATAACCACTCATTCTATGGAGTTGACTAGTTATTAGTCTATTTTAACTACAGCCTACTACAAAAGAAACTTCTCTGACAAAGGTTTAGTGTAGCACAAATCTATAAATACAAATATAAATATTTAAAAAGAAGTTTGACAATATGACCATTTAGCAAAACAGCTATAGCAGGTTATCCTATAAGGAAATCCTATGATTTCTCAAGCCTTGGGGATTTGACTGGATTTACAGGCGCTCCCTCTTGAGACATGGGCCACAGATTCAATCAGAAAGCAAATGGCTACCTCAGTAACAGCCATGCAACAACTGTACTGGTAGGCACATCTTGCTTGGGTAGGATATTATTGTAGCATTCAGGGTCCACTGCTGAATAAGAATGTCTTAGTTAAGGTTCTGTTGATGTGAAGAGATGCCATAACCATGGCAACTCTTATAATGGAAAACATTTAATTGAGGCTGGCTTACAGATCAGAGGTTTCATCCACTATCATTGTGGCTGGAAACATAGTAACCTGCAGAAAGACATAGTGCTGAAGACATTCTATATCCAGATTGGCAGGCAGCAAGAAGGAATACAGAGATACATTGGCCAAATTTGATCTTCTGAGACTTCAAAGCCCCCCCTCAGTGATCCATGTACTTCAAAAAGACCACACTTCTTATTGTGCCATGCCCTATGACCAATCATTCAAACACATGAGTCTACTGAGTCATTCCTATTCAACCCACTACATTCCACTCCTTGCCTCCCATAGGCTTATAATCATAAAATAATGCAGAAGTACATTCAGTACAACTTTAAAAGTCCCCATAGTCTATTCAAAAGTCCAAAGTTCAAAGTCTCTTCTGAGATTCATGCATTCTCTTAGCTTTAATCCCTTCTCAAATCAAAATCAAAAAGGAGATCACATACTTCCAACATACAATGACACAGGATATATATCCCCTTTCCAAAAGGCAAAGGAGAGAACATAGAAAGGAAATGCTGGACAAAAGAAAGACTGAAAAACCTCTGGACAGACTCCAAACTCTGCCTCTCCATCTCTGATGTCAAAACACTCTTCAGATCTGTTACTCCTCTCATCTTTGTTGAATGCAACACAATTCTTTCTAATGGGCTGGTTCCACTCCCTATTAGGAGTTCCATGCCAGATACCCAATGGCTCTGAAAACTCCAACATATTGGGATCTCTAAGTTAATCCAGACTCCAGTTCACAGCTTCATGCAATGGCTTCTTTAGGTCTGTCTAGACCACACTCTCTAGGGGTGTCCCTTTTCTAGGCAGGGACACCACTGCCACATGCCTGGTCTCAGTGTCTTTCCTCAGTCTCAGACGGAGAACCCATAATCTAATTCCACTATCCTAGACTCTAAAGACAGAGCCACATTCCTGATGCAGCCAGGTTCTGCTGCTTGTTGGGGCTGGAACATGGTCCCCTCCTTGAATGACATCTTCACCAGCTTTCTGTCTTTGATGAATTTCTTTGTTATCTAAATTTGACTGTCCTGAAACTCAATCTGTAGACCAGGCTGAGTTCATACTAAGAGAATCGCCTCCCTCTGCCTCTGGAGTCCTGGGATAATAAATGCTTATGTTTCCACACCAAACTCTAAACTTTTCTTTAGTTTCCTTTCGAAAGTTGGAAACATAGCTGGGTATTTTCTTGCCCAAGGCCACCATTCCCTTTAATCCATTTTTTAAATTTATTTTTAAAATTTATCTACTTTTTTTCTGTATTAGGTATTTTTCTTTTTATTATTATAATTTTTATTTATTTACTTATTTAAATTTATTTGCATTTCAAGTGTTATCCCCTTAGCCGGTTTCCCCCCCACTTCCAGAAACTCCCTATCCCATCTCCCCTCACCCTGCTTCTGTGAGGGTGTTCCTCTACCAACCCACCCATTCCCGCCTCCCTGCCCTCAATTCCCCTACACTGGGGCAATTATCGAGCCTTCATAGGACCAAGGACCTCTCCTCCCATTGATGCCTGAGAGAGCTGTCCTCTGCTACATATGCAGCTGGAGCCATGTGTATTCCTTGGTTGGTGGCTTAGTCCCTGGCAGCTCTGTGGTTTCTGGTTGGTTGATATTGTTATTCTTCCTATGGGATTGCAAAACCCTTCAGCTCCTTCAGTCCTTTCTCTAACTTCTCAATTGAGGACCCCACACTCAGTTCAATGGTTGGCTGCTAGCATTCGACTCTGTATTTGTAAGAATCTGGCAGGGCCTCTCAGAAGACAGCTATATCAGGTTCCTTTCAGCAAGCATTTCTTTCTTTTTTTTCTTTTCTTTTCTTTTNTTTTTTTTTTTTTTTGAATGAGTATATCTTTTTTTCCCTTCTTTTTTTTATTATTATTTTCTTATCTTATTTTATTATCATTTCAAATGCTATCCTGAAAG
>NW_018391771.1:0-3828 GCF_900095145.1 Mus pahari | reverse complement strand
CAGTTTCTGTATCCATTCCTCTGTTGAGGGACATCTGGGTTCTTTCCAGCTTCTGGCTATTATAAATAAGGCTGCTATGAACATAGTGGAGTATGTGTCCTTATTACCAGTTGGAAGATCTTCTGGGTATATGCCCAGAAGAGGTATTGCTGGGTCCTCCAGTAGTACTACAGCAAGCATTTCTTAGCATCCACAATAGTGTCAGAGTTTGGTGACTGTATTTGGAATAAATCTCTTGGTAGAACAGTCTCTGGATGGCCTTTCCTTCAGTCTCTGCTCTGCACTTTGTCTCCATACTTGCTCCCATGAGAATTTTATTCCCCTTTCTAAGAAGGACCAAAGCACCCACACTTTGGTCTTCCTTCTTCTTGAGCTTCATGTGGTCTGTGAATTCTATCTTGGGTATTCGAAGCTTTTGGGCTAATATCTACATATCAGTGAGTACATACCATGTGTGTTCTTTTGTTATTTGGTTACCTCACTGAGGATGATATTTTCTAGGTCCATCCATTTGCCTAAGAATTTCATGCATTCATTGTTTTTAATAGCTGCATAGTACTCCATTGTATAAATGTATCACATTTTCTGTATCCATTCCTCTGTTGAGGGACATCTGGGTTCTTTCCAGTTCCAGGCTATTATATAAAAAAGGCTGCTACAAACATAGTGGAACATGTGTCTTTGTTACATGTTGGCAAATCCTAACATCAGACTTTTCTTTGTTCTGTTTGTCTCCTCAAAATCAGGACTTAGCTACATTCCACTTTCTGATGCTCCTTTTCTGCTAGAATTGTACATTTTGTAACTTTCCTTTCTCACCTTGTTCCATTTCATTATAGATTTGCAGAAGTGTACCCATTTATAACCACACAACATAATCCACACTAGGCTGATTTGAAATCTCTGTAAATGCAATCAATCTAAAACTCTTCAATTTAACCTAAGACAAGTTTTTTGGACAAGGTGAAAAAGTTCACATTCTTCACCAAAATATCACAAGGTAGTTTCAAGGACACATACTACCATTCTCTTTCTCTGAAACCCCTTGGACATGGTCTCCCATAGTTCACTGTCTTCCATGCTCCTACTAGTATGGCTCATTAAATTCTATTTACAGCATTCAACTGTTTCTTTTCTTTTTTAAAAAAAAGAGATTTATTTAGTTTATGTGTATGAGTATTTGCCTGAATGTATGTATGTGCACCATGTTTATGCCTGCAGAGACCAGAAGAGGTCATGAGAATCCCTGGAAACAAATGGTTGTGAGCTACCATGTGCATGCTGGGAACTGAACCTGGGTCTTCTGCAGTAGTAGTAAGTGCCCTTAACAATTGAGCCATCTCTCCAGTTTCAACTGTTTCTTTTCTAATCCAGAGTCCAAAAGTATTCCAAATTCCTCCAAACAAAAGCATGGTCAGGCCTATCACAGCAATAACCTAGCCCCTGGTACCAACTTCTCTGTTTGTTAGGGTTGTATTGCTGTGAAAAGACACCAGGACCATGGAAATTTTCATAAAGGAAAACATTTAATTGGGGCTAGCTTAAAGTTCGGAGGTTTAGTTCATTACCATCATGGTAACTAAACATTCAAACATATGAGTCTATGGGGATATGTTTCTACAAGTATTTTGAGATGATATTCTCATATTATCAAAAAGTTACTATACAAAGAACCAGGATGGAGGATAATAAATAGCAGGAAACAAAAGTCCGTGTGAGGATGAGAATGGGCTGGGTGGCTCTGGACACAGGGAAGATGCTAGGACAGTACTTGGCATTGTGAATATACTCTACCTGTCCCTTTGTCCCTGATGTCACCATGATAGTGTCATGGTGACACTATCCCAGACAATGGGACCCAAACACATACCATCAGTAAAGCAGAGCAGGAACACATACAATGTTCCAGAAACAAAACCAGCACAACATCAAAAACTGAACATTATTGCCATCTCTGCTCTTATGAGAACAAGTCATTCTCATGGTACTTATGATGTTTAGAATCACATGCACAGCATCTCTCTTCTGAACCCCAGCGGAGGCCACTGAGCTCCAGAGGACTCTCCACACCACAGGTCCTCGGGATCAAGGGTGAGTGGAACACAACATTAACTCCAGAGAATCCAGGAGGTGCTTGTGCCAGCAGGAACAGGGACAAAGGAACACTGCCTGCCCAGAGGCTGGGTTCTGGTCCGGTCAGGGCCACCCCCACCATCTCTCTTCTGAAACCGAGCAGAGGCCACTGAGCACTCCGGAGGACACTCTACGCCACAGGTCCTCCGGATCACCTTGGGATTGCTGGACCTCAGGATCACCTCGGGATCACAAGAGGCAGAGCAGAGACCCAAACCCTGGGCACCTTCCTTGCCAGAGGAGAGTCGGCCTACAGGGAGTGCTCTGACACCAGGACTCGGAAGGTGGATCAGAGTTCCAGACATCTGGAAACCTGCCCTGCAAGAGGAGAACTTGACTGCAGAGAGTGCTCTGACCACTGGGACTCAGGTGACAGTTGGATTCCCAGGAGTACTGATGGAGGCTAACAGAAACCCCGGAGGATCATACTCCAGCCAGAGACACCTTGAACATTAACACCAGAGATTTCCAGATGGCGAAAGGCAAACTTAAGAATCTTACTAACAGAAACCAAGAGCACTGGGCATCATCAGAACCCAGTACGCCCACCACAGCTAGTCCTGGATACCCCAACACACCCAAAAAGCAAGACGCAGATTTAAAATCATGTCTCATGATGGTGGTAAAAGATTTGAAGAAGGACATTAATAACTCACTCAAAGAAATACAGGAGAACGCTGCTAAACAGGTAGAAGTCCTTAAAGAAGAAGCACAAAAATCCCTCAAGAAATTAAAGGAGAACACTGCTAATCAGGTAGAAGAAACACAAAAATCCCTTAAAGAATTACAGGAAAACACAACCAAACAGGGAATGGAATTGAACAAAATCATTCAGGATCTGAAAACAGAAGTAAAAACAATAAAGAAAACCCGAAGGGTTTTCTTTAACTCTAGAGATAGAAACCCTAGGAAAGAAATCAGGAACCACAGATGTGAGCATTAGCAACAGAAAAAAAGAGATGGAAGAGAGAATCTCAGGTGCAGAAGATTCCATAGGGAACATGGACACAACAATCTAAGAAAATGCAAAATGCAAAAAGATCCTAACTAAAAAAATTCCAGGAAATCCAGCACACAATGAGAAGAGCAAACCTACAGATAATAGGAGTAGATGAGAATGAAGATTTTCAACTTAAAGGGCCAGCAAATATCTTCAACAAAATTATACAAGAAAACTTCCCTAACCTAAAGAAAGAGATGCCCATGAACATACAAGAAGCCTACATAACTTCAAATAGACTGGACCAGAAGAGAAATTCCTCCCAACACATAATAGTCAGAACAAAAAATGCACTAAATAAAGACAGAATAAAATAAAAAAGAATAAAGAGAAAAAGGTAAGGAACATATAAAGGCAGGCCTATTAGAATTATTCCAGACTTCTCACCAGAGAAAATGAAAGCCAGAAGATCCTGGAAAGATGTTATAACATACACTAAGAGAACACAAATGCCAGCCCACACTACTATACCCAGCAAAACTCTCAATTACCATAGATGGAGAAACCAAAGTATTCCATGACAAAACAAAATTCACACAATATCTTTCCACAAATCCAGCCCCTCAAAGGATAATTAAGGGAAAACACCAACAATAAGATAGAAACTACACCATAGAAAAAGCAAGAAAGTAATCCCTCAACAAAACCAAAAGAAGACAGCAACAAGAACAAAATCCCAACTTTAACAACAAAAA
>NW_018391770.1:4592-24526 GCF_900095145.1 Mus pahari | reverse complement strand
ACCCCCTAACCCTAACCCTAACCCCCTAACCCTAACCCTAACCCTAACCCTAACCCTAACCCTGGGCCTGCAGAAAGAATGTAAACAGGCAACCTTAGGAAAAAGGAGATTGCCCCTCCCCCACAGCGCACCAGAGACTTGGGAGGTGAGAGACTCCCAGGACTCACAGGGAGGGACCTTTGTTATAATGCCCAACAACAGTAGGGAGAGGGAACTTATAGAGCCTACCACAAGCAGGAAGACAGGACATCAAGTGAGGGATGGGATTGCTATCCCACAGTCATGCCTCTGACCCATAATTGTTTCTGTCTGAAAGAATTATAAGGATGGAAATGGAGAGGAACCTGAAGAAAGGAAGGTCCAGTGACAGGCTTAAAGTGGGATCCAGGTCAAGGGGAGGTCCCTTAGTGCTTTTAATATTCTTTCTCTGTTTAATGCATTTGTTGTTTTGATTATTTTATGTGACAGGGGGAATTTATTTTCTGGTCCATTCTATTTGGAGTTCTAAAGACTTCTTGTATGTTCATGGACATATCTTTCTTTAGGTTAGGGAAGTTTTCTTCTATAATTTTGTTGAAGATGTATTCTGACCCTTTAAGTTGGGAATCTTCACTCTCTTCTACACCTATTATCCTTAGGTTTGGATAATTCTCATTGTGTCCTGGATTTCCTGGATATTTTGAGTTAGGAATTTTTTTGCATTTTGCACTTTCTTTGACTGTTGTACCAATGTTTTCTATGGCATCTTCTGGATGTAAGATTCTCTCTTCTATCTCTTGTATTCTGTTGGTGATGCTTGCATCTATGACTCCTGTTCTCTTTCCTAGGTTTTCTAACGCCTGGGTTGTCACCCTTTGTTTCTATTTCCATTTTTAGTTGGATGGTTTTGTTCATTTCCTTCGCCTCTTTGATTGTGTTTTCCTATAATTCTTTAAGGGATTTTTGTGTCTTCTCTTGAAGGGCTTCTAGCTGTTTACCTGTGTTCTCCTATATTTCCTTAAGGGAGTTATGTATGTGCTTCTTAAAGTCCTCAATCACAATTATGAGAAGTAATTTTAGATCCAAATCCTGCTTTTTCCAGTGTGATAGTGTATCCAGGACTTGCTATGGTGGGAGAATTGGGTTCTGATGATGTCAGGTAACCTTGGTTTCTCTTGCTTATGTTCTTAAACTTGCCTTCCAACATCTGATTATTTCTATTGCTACCTGCCCTTGCTATATCTGACTAGAGACTGTCCTTCCTGTGACCCTGGTTGTATCAGATCTCCTCAGACTTCAGCTGTCTCTGTGATCCTGTGATTATCGAATCCTGTGATCCTGATATACTGGGTGTGTCAGAGCTCCTGGGAGTCAAGCTTCCTCTGGAACTCTGAGATCCTGTTGTGATCAAGCTCCTAGGAGCCTGGGATCCTGGGATGCAGTTATCCTGTGGTCCTGGCTGTGTTAGAGCAACTGGCAGTAGAGCTTCTTCTGGGTGTTGTGGGACTGGCTGCAGAGTTGGTGCCCAAGGTCTGCAAAGGGTATCAGTTCAGATGGGAAGGAACCTGTGCCACTGGTTGGGTGGAGTTGCTGGATGCCTGGGTCCCACTGGTCCCAATTAATTCATTATTGGGGCAGATGTTGTGTCCTCCTCATGTCTGATCCTATGATCTTGGGTCTGTTAGAGCACCTGGGAGTGGATCTTCCTCTGAGTATTGTGGGGCTGGCTCTAATCCTATGATCCTGGGAGTGTTAGAGCGCCTGGGTGTGGATCTTCCTCTGGTTAATAGGTTTTGTTTAACAAAATATATTTTAAGAGCTTAGATGACTTATAGAATAAACTATTTGATGTCAAAGAATTAGAACAAGAGTGGAGATATCAAGATTCACTCCAAAGATGTGGTAGAGCTCATTAGCAAATCACTGGATAATTAAGGTTAGAAGGATGAATGTCAATATCCATAATCTCCATGCCACCTAGCATGGAATATGTAGTTGAGAAAAAGAGTCCTTATCACAATGAGGCGTGCATGCATAAGTCTATGAACCATAGAGCTTTAATAACTTTATGAAAATAATATTTGCATGAGTAACTGTGTACATATCATGCATGTCTTTTTTGGATTAGCTTTACCTCACTAGGATTATATTTTCTACTCCCATCCATTTGCCTGAAAAATTAATGAAGTCCCTGTAATGGCTGAATAGTATTGTATTGTTTAAATGAAACACATTTTCTGTATCCATTCTTGGGTTGAGTGACACCTGGATTATTTCCACCTTATAATTATTACGAATAAGCCTCCTATGAACATAGTGTTCTTGTGGTACAGTGGAACATCTTTTGGTGATATGCTAAAGAGCAGTATAGCTGGGCCTTGAGGTTTTCTGTATTTCCAGTTTTCTGAGAAACTGCCAAATCAATTTCCAAAGTGGTTGTACAAGTTCCAGCAATGAAGGATTGTTCACCTTGCTCTGCATCTTCCCCAGCATGTGGTATGTCTTGAATTTCTTATGTTAGCAAACCTGATGATTGTAAGATGGAACCTCAGTGTCTTTTTTTATTTGAGTTTCCCTAATGAATATGAACTTCAAACATTTCCTTAAGTACTTATTGGCCGTTCATGATTCCTCTGTTTAGAACTCTCTGTTTAGTTTTGTACCCCATTTTTTTTACATTAAAAACAATTACTTATTTCTTCTGTATTCCATTTTAATGGGATACTTGCATTGATGGTCTTTATATTTTTGAATTCTTAATAAAATTTGGATATTAGCTGTTAGATGTAGGTTTGATGAAGATCCTTTCCCAATACGTAGGCTTTGGTTTTGACTTATTGATCATGCCTTTTGCCTTACAGAATCTTTCCTGTTTCATGAAATACTATTTGTCAATTGTTGATCTCAGAGCCTGAGCAATTGGTTTTCTGTACAGGTCTCCTGCACCAATGCATTCATAGATTTTTTCTTCTAGTATATTTAGTACACCTAGGTTTTTTGTTTTTTTTTTTTTTTTTTTTTGTTCCTTTATCCACTCAGACTTGAGTTTTGTGCATTATGATAAACAGGGATCCATTTTACTGTTCTATTTATAGACATCCAGTTCATAGAGCAACATCTATTGAAGTTGCTTTACATTTCCATTGTATTATCATGGCTACTTTATGAAAAAGCAAATGGCCTATCGTACATAGGTCTGTTAGTTTATTTTTGGGTCTTTGATTCTTTTTCATTGACCAACCTGCCATGCAGATTTTATTCCTATTTCTTTGTAGTACAGCTTGAGGTAGGGCATGGCAATTCCTCCCCAGAATCCCTTAGTATTCAAGATTGTGTTGGTTATCTTAGGTTCATTATTTTTCCCTTTGCAAGTGAAAATTGCTCTTTCCAAATCTGTAAAGAATTGTGTTGGAATTTTGATAGGTATTGCACTGAATCTGTAGATTGTTCTTGGTAATATGGCCCTTTTCATTTTGTTAATCCTACCTATCCATGAGCATGGGAGATCTTTCCACCTTCTGATATCATCTTCTATTTCTTTCATCAGGGACTTGAAGTTCTTGTCATAAAGATCTTTCACTTTCTTGGTTAGAGTTACACTAAGATATTTTACATTATTCGTAGCTATTATAAAGGGTGTTGTTTCCCTAATGCTCTTTTCACCCTGAATATTTTTTTGCACAAAGGAGGGCTTCTGATTTCTTTGAGTTAATTCTGTACCCAGGCACATTGATAAAGTTGTTTGTCAACTGTAGGAGTTCTCTGGTAGAATTTTTGTGGTTGCTTAAGTATACTATTATAGCATCTGTCAATAGCAATTGTTTGACTTCTTCTTTTCTGATTTGTATCCCCTTGATCCCCTTTAGTTGTCTGACACTCTGACCAGAACTTCTAGTACTATATTGAATAAATAAGAGGCAAGTTGGCAATCTTCTCTTTTCTTATGTTGAGATCAGGGAAGATGGGCAGGACAAGGGAAGCTAACCTGTAAGAGTCTGATGAAGGTCCAGAAAAGTGATTTCTTTATTTTTTCAGTTTCTATTTTTAGGTCTCGGTCCGTTTTGTTCCAATTCATCACCTTTTAAATTGTATTTTCTTATATTTCTCCAAGTGATTTGTTTGTTTCCTCTATAAGAGCTTCTACCTGTTTGCCTGTGGTTTTCTATATTTCTTTAAAGATATTTTTATCCTCATTAAAGGCATTTGTCATCTTCATGAGTTCCTATTGTAGGTCAGAATCTTGGTCTTCAGGTGTGTTTGGGTATCCAGGGTAGGGGAAGTGGATTCTGATAATAACAAATTACATTGGCATCTGTTGGTTATGTTCTTGCATTTTTCTTTCACCATCTGGTCATTTTTGTTGTTAACTTACCTGGGTGTCTCAGTCTGGAGCAGGCCTCTTTGGAGACAAGTAGAGCCATGTGACCTGGCTTCAAGCAAGCCTACTGGGAGTCCAACAGTGCTGTCTCTGGTTAGGGCAGGCCTTCAGTGTCCCTGCTTAGTGCAACCATCATGTATCTCTGTATCTCTGGTTAAGGTAGACCTCCTGGGAGCCAGATTGGCTTTGGGTTCTGGTGAAGGCATATTGATCTGCCATACTTTCAGTTGGATGTGCAGACTGGAAGGACAATGGAACTCAGGAAGAACTTGATAGAAACCACATGTGCTAATCTCTGTTGGAGTACCAAATGGTGTGGGTATTTAGCCAAGGGTTTCACATGTGTTCCTAGTTATGGAAGACCTCCTGTTAGACAGGTAGGCTGTTAGAGGTGGGAAGTACACCCGGCTTGCATAAGTTCAGATGGTAGAGGTCCTTCAGGTGTAAAATTCATATAGAATATTAAAATTATTTTTTGATGTTCCATATTAGTATCATTCATTATATGTGACAATGAAGCTTGGAATGGAACATAGGACTCTTTATTGTAAGCTGAATGTTATGGTTTAGAGATTTTAAGGTAACAACTTGGAAGAATCATCATCAGTAAACCTGTGTGGCTATGTACTTTGAGAGTTACTATAGTAATATGTCATGCCAATTATGATGTTTTGTGCTAAAAATCCTCTTTGTAATAAAGCTTTAACCAATCAGATTTAGTTTCAGTAGATTAACTGGAATTTTCTACATAAATCATGGCAATTATGATTGACTGAGATATTCTTTGTAGTGAAAAAAGTGAAGTTATGTTTATTGGTGCATGGATGTACAATGAACATCAAATTGTCTGGCAAATATCTATGGTTAATGAATAAGATGTTTGCTATTGCATATCTTATTCATGAAAAAGGAAGTCCATGTAGAGTGATTAGTGCAGATAATAAAAACTGCTTCAATGCTTTGAATAAAGCATACTTCTGTGATGTATCAAACCTTGTTTCAAGTGATTGAAGAAACAAAATTCAGTATCTGATTAATGGGAAACAAACAGGACAAGAAGGCTTTTATAATAAATGATATCAAACATTTAATGAAGATATACCACCAATACTTGTAAGATTATTCTATGAAATGAAAATGGGTAGAGGCTATCACATATTCCACATGGCACAACATGGGATTGGATATCTGATTCCAACAAGAAATAAAGAGACAACAAACTGGAAGGAAGTCATGGAATATTATCTGTGAAACATGGAAGACAATTTTATTGTATATACCCATAAAGTACTGTAGTGAATATCTTAGGATTGCCATCCATCAGAATAACTTAAAGGAATAAAGAAACCAAAGATTTCCTTGATAATCAGGAAGGATGTGGTGGTGTGTGGTGTGCACTCTTTTCCCCAAGCCATGTCAATAATATGAGCTTTAGGCAAAAAGAAAAGACATTTCAAGAAACACTATTTGTGTTCCAAGCAACATGGAGGATGTCTTTGTAGAATACCATATGGAGCCTCACCTCTAAATCTTGGCAAAAGCAAATTCAAGATTATTGAAGGAACTGAATGTTTGACCTGTAGTCTTGATATGATGAGTATGGTATGGAGCCCAGTCCAAGGCTCATGTTCAGCAAATAACTTCCAAAACACTGCCAGAGCCCTGGATAGTAGTTCAATAGCAGTCACAATGGATTGAAGAGTCAGCTCCCATGCACATTCCTAGTTCATTTGACATGGTATTACCATCTAGTATACAAAAACTGTAGGATATCACAACAAGACACTCAATTTATCAAGACCCCAACTATAGGTATGCAAAAGTACTGAAAAAATTTAGACTGAAAAACTCATAATTCAACAAATGTATGAAACAATTGTGTATTCATAGTAACTAAGATAGTACAATAGCCTCCATTGCAAGATTTTATTATAAGCCAGTGACATACCAACCATTCCAAAAATGGAGTGAAAGACTCCACTTACCTCAGTGTGGATATTATAGCAGAAATATAAGGTAGTTCAAAAAATTACAAATCAAATTTAATGCTCCATCTGTGTCACTCACTGTAATCTAACCAAGTCACATAAATTAGCTTAACAGACATACATTTGTGTTGTTGCAATGTAATCCAAGACAGCACTATTTCAAAACAAATACCAACTAAACATGAACGAAAAATACAAGGTATATACTAACATTAGCAATAAAATTCTCTCTCATAAATGACACCTAAATTCTTTCCTTTGAGCATCATATATGAAATTGTTCTCAAACTTCTTAATGAGGTGTGAACAAACATCAAGCAAAGAAATGTTTCACCAAATGGCACTGTCTACCAGGCACTGATTATCAGGCAAGAGATCAGCATAATAACTCAGTGAATGTCTGGAAAGGTACTGATATTACACAGGTTGGGTGTTGAATCCTTATAATTCCAGGCATTTTTGGATTTTGCATAATGACATATTCTCAAAATGACAGGAATAACAGGAAATTTGAGGAGATTTTGTAAACATGACTAGCATACAATAGTACATGAACAACACAGAGAAAGTTCAACTCCTGTCTCCATGTTTCATGTGAGACTGCCCTTCCCTACACTAGATGATGGAAGACATAATGTTCCATGATTAAACTTAAAGTTTGAATGATACGTAACATTTACGACCTTCTCAACTCTTGTCTTATCACGGAAGTACTGATGAAATCCATTGTTTTCATACATATGGCTGTTGACACATGGTCTGTTCCAAGGTGTACAGGAGAAGATTGTCCCTGGGATTTATGCAGTACACATAAATGAAATCATGCCACCTGGGTATGGAAACGATGATGTCCAAAACATGTTTTCAGAGATGTGTTGATCAAAAATTTTCAGACCTCAGATGTAGAGCTTGAGGCCAGAATTTTCCCTATGTATCCAGGGAGCATTACATAGGATAAGTGGAAAGGAACTGTTGAATATGATTAAGTGGATCTCCAGACAGCAGTAGCCTTAAAACAGACACATAGGTGTAAATATGTGTGTGATATTTGTCTCCATAAGAAACGGATTTCACAACTGCTCCATCTTAGGTTCTAGTACACATGAAGAAAATGTGTGCTTTAACTATTTCACTTTTGCTTCTGAAGTTTTCTCTCATCTTGTGCTGTTTGACAGATCCCGTTTGCTTTTGGAGGATAAAAAATAGTGAATATAATGATAGAGATTTGCAAAGTGAGTGTGGTTTTTACCTTTCGACAAGGAAGATACCTGTTGAGGACGATTTTTATAATGCAGAGTTAGATTTTAGGTAAGTCATTAACTTTATTTCCTGTGTCAGTGTCAATAATTAGAAATATTTAGCTGTGTACACAAACTGTGGGTTCTGTCCTGTTCATCCCTCTGTAACTTTAGGAACCACTGAAAATTAATTATTACATCAATCACTATTTTAATACTTTCAAATGTGTCACAGTTTAGTTTAGTTTTAATATATTGATCTCCAGTTCACAATGCTGTACAATGAGATAGTCTGGATTCTGTGAAATGTTATCATTTGTGGCTGTAGTTTATGAGCGAAGTAGTGTTGAAATCACTCAGCTTAGGCTAGTCAATGTGCCTGGGACTTCTTTCTTTCACAAGCCAAGGTTTCCTGTGCTTTTATGCCTCTGACTCTCATTCCATCTCTTATTTAATTTTCATGTCTTTGGGATTAAAGAATACATTTTTCTATTGGTAGCCACAGTGCACTGTACACCTTGATAGTGATGGTTGTTTCACATTCTTCTTCTTCTGTATTAGGTGAGTAGGAATTTTATTTCTGATATATTCTGCATTTTCCTACACCTCATTGGAAAAGTAGTGGAAATTGTCATTGGTGACAATTTTATAAACCATAATAAGTTTTAAAATTATAAATATATGAAATGTGTCATACACTTTTATGGATTAGAAGAAAAACTTAGCGCCCAACACTCAATTGAAAAATGCAAATTTCAGCACTAGAGCATGTTTGGTGTTTTTATTCCTGATGAGAGGTAAGAGCTAACAGTAACAGATGAACTGCCAATCGTGCCTGGCAGATGAACACATTTCATATGCAGAGAAGATCTCTGTGCTCAGATATCATTTAAAGGATCTCAAAGAATTAGGAAGACGGAGGTGTTAAAAGAAATCTGATAACTTTTTTTTACAAAATTGACATAGTAACAACACACTAAAAAGTTAACATTATTAACTTTAAATTATTATTCTTTTTGATGGTATTAATAGTTGAAAATATTAAAAGCGGGTTCTACAAACATCATGGAAATATTATTCATAATTTTCTTACTGTGAATGAAATTAGCATTTTCTTAATGTTTAGCTTCAAGAGTTTTTGCTATTTGGAGATATGTAAAATATTCGTATTGATTAAATAATTTCTCTCCTAGAAACACTGATAATCTTTTTTAGGTAAACTCATTGTTACACAATCTACACAGTTATATAATGTGTTTTGAGAACTCTTGCATTATGCCAGGTGGTATCATATAAGGGCTTTTGAATGTATCCCTTAATGATTCACTTTTTAAATTTTTGTGCTGCTTTACTATGTTTAATTCCCAAAGAATTTTTTGTATGGTTTGAAAACATTTAGTACTCAATATTAGACATAAGATCCTCAGTAATGAATAGTATTAAATACACATTAATGATATTTTTAGGTACAAAAGGATATGAATATAAAAGTTGAATGAAATTTAGATGTGTTATTTGATTCTCAAAATAATTAATATTATTAAGATGTTTCATGGATAAATTGCACTTAAATAATAAAAAAATTAAGGAGAATCTGTTATGTACTTCATATGTGGTTTAAGTCATGCTTTTTCATGTATCTGTGGAATTATAACTCCAAGGTTATTTTATAGCAGTCTTACTCAATAGGAGTGTAATCTATTTCAAGGATGGCATTGAGAGATAAAACAAACTTTATTGATTTTCATGAATACCAAATTTATCATATAATAGTGCCTCATGTCTATGAATTCTTAAATTGTGTTCAGTTCTAAAGATCTCTAATATATGAGGCTAATTTCAAGATATTTAGACGGAAATTTAGCATGTCTCATACAACAAACTTTACTGCAATGAAATTTTATATTTAAAACACCTCCCTTAATCATCACTATGCCTTGTTTTAGAATACCAGCAAGTGAATACGAGTTTGTTCTGGTAATGTTTTTTGCTATTGATGAGATCAACAAGAATCCTGATCTTTTACCAAACGTGTCTTTGATGTTCTCTCTCATTGCTGGTGACTGTCAAAATTCACTGGGAATTCTGGATATACTATATACAAATGACGATAAGTTTTATGTTAATTATGTCTGTGAAGTAGATGATTCATGTGGAATAGACCTTACAGGACCATTATGGAAAACATCCTTAAAACTGGCAATTAATTCTTGGACACCAAAGGTAAGATTGTGTGACACTGAATGAGTTAACAGCATTAAATTCCATTTACAGGTGCCTACAAGAAAAGTTGGTCAGCATGCATTTATGAGTGTGCTGCCACACACATACACACATTCTATTAGTCTAGAATCTAATAGGAATAATACATGATATTTATAGTATATTCTTACTATCCTTAAAAGGAGTTCTGAAAGGTGAGTAGCATTACTTTTATATGTAATTCCAAACATCCTAATAATCATATTCCTCATGTGGATGTTTCATCCTCTCTTCTACATCCTTTAGNTTTTCTTTGGACCATTTAATCCTAACCTGAGTGACCATGACCGTTTTCCCAATGTCCATCAGGTAGCCACCAAGGACACATATTTATCCCATGGCATGGTCTCCTTGATGCTTCATTTTAGATGGACTTGGATAGGACTGGTTGTCTCAGATGATGACCAGGGTATTCAGCTTCACTCAGATTTAAGAGAAGAAAGCCAAAGGCATGGTATTTGTTTAGCTTTTGTGAATGTGATCCCAGAAACCATGAAGATATACATGACAAGGGGTAACATATATGATAAACAAATTATGACATCTTCAGCAAAGGTTGTTATCATTTATGGTGAAATGAACTCTACACTAGAAATTAGTTTTAGAAGATGGTTAGATTTAGGTGCTCAGAGGATCTGGATCACAACCTCACAATGGGATGTCATCACAAATAAAAAAGATTTCAGCCTTGATCTCTTCCATGGTACTGTAACTTTTGCACACCACAAAGGTGAGATTGATAAACTTAGGGATTTTATGCAAACAATGAACACTTCCAAATACCCAATAAACATTTCTGAGTCAGTACTGGGGTGGAATTATTTTAATTGTTCAGTCTCTAAGAACAGCATTAAAATGGATTATTTCACATTCAAAAACACATTGGAATGGACAGCACTGCACAAATGTGACATGGCCCTGAGTGATGAAGGTTACAATTTGTATAATGCTGTTTATGCTGCGGCCCACACCTATCACGAACACATTCTTCAAGAAGTAGAGTCTCAAGAAATGGCAGAAGACAAAAGAGACTACACTGAATGTCAGCAGGTAAAGTTTCTTACATTTCATTATGCTTAGATGTATCAATGTGATCTTTTAAATGGACCCAAAGAAACAACTGAACATTTGTTAGAGATTATTCTCTCAGTGGAACTATTCGCACACGGCAAACCTACCTAATGAATCTTTTACGTAGATGAATATCATGCCAAAGATAACATTTAATAGGAGACAAAACATTTTTTATGAGTATCAGTTAGTTAGTTTTTTGAAAAGATGTCTCAACATTTCACCAAAAGAGTTCAAAATTTAAAATAATATCCAAGAGCTTCATCAGAAAATTCTTAAGTGATGAATGGACTAGAATACTTTTCTAAAGAATAATTTCTCAAAACTTAATACATGTGCTGTGTTTAATATTCATTTAAATTAACAATTTACAAAAAAATAAATGATTAAGGTTGTACATTTTATTGAGTTTATGTTTGTTTAATGTGTATACTGCATGTACATGAAAGACCCAGAAATATTTTTTATTTTCACAATTTCCATACATTTAGACTTCCCCTTCATTTCCGCATACATGGCTTCATTTATTAAAATGTATTTTTGACAAACTTCACACACACACACACACACACACACACACATACACACACACAAACACATACCATGTTACTTGTTATCTGTTAATCATTTTTTCTAGCACATTTTATCATCAAATATTAATATGAAATATATACAATTTCAATTATCAATGAGCTATATTGTATTTTACTACATGGGATTATTTCAATACAAATGTTTTTTCTGAAAGTTATTAAGAAATTAAGGGAAATTATCAATTTTGCATTCCCTTTATTGATATACATATGTATGCATGCATCTCTTTTAGGTGGCTCCCTTGCTGAAAACGAGGGTATTTACTAACCCTGTTGGAGAACTGGTGAACATGACGCATAGGGAATATCAGTGTGCAGAGTATGTCATTTTCATTATTTGGAATTTTCCACAAGGCCTTGGATTAAAAGTGAAAATAGGAAGCTATGTTCCTTGTGTCCCACGGAGTCAACAACTTCATATATCTGAAGATTTGGAATGGGCCACAGGAGGAACATCAGTGGGTACACCACATTTTTTTTTTCAGGATATCTAAAATTTAAAATATCAGGCACTGAAGTAATAGCTTTGTGGTTAAGACCAATTGCTACTCTTGCAAAAGACCATTCACAAATGTTGCAATCACCAAAATCTCTCAACTTAATGTAAATCTGGTCATAATTGTATCAAAGGCCTCTGGAGTCCATGTTCAATAGCACCCACATGCCTATTCACCCACAATACAGGAATACTACATATAAAGCATGGAATTTTTCTGATTCTGTATGAATATATTTATAGCCTGATTAAAAATAGCATGTATTCATTAACATAAATCTATCTCTAGATTCAAGGTTTTTACTTTTTATATATATGTATTTTGTATTTTTTTATTTATTTACATTTCAAATATTATTCCATTTCCTGGTTTCTTCTCTTCTGTGGAGGGTTGCCTTATCTGACATCAGTAGGCGGGGAGTCCCCTGGTCCTCTGAAGGCTTGATGTCCCAGCATAGGGGAATGCTAGGGTAGTGAAGCAGGAGTGAGTGGGAGGGGGGGCTCTCTCATAGAATCAGTAGAAATAGGGGAAGGGATGGTGGTTCAAGGTTTTCTTTTACACTTAGGAAAACTTTATTAATTTTTATGAGAGTCTTATATAACATATTTTGGTCATATTCATTAAACAACTCTTCCTTGACTTACCCTACCTTTTTCCATACACCTCAGTACACTTTTTTAAATTTACAAATCATGAGAGAACCACTGATGCCACATAAATATTCCTTTTGCATTAATCAGTTTAGAAAGGAAAAATTTTAAATTGCTACAACCTGAATGTTACATATATAATATTACATGATGTAGCAAATATTGTGTGACATTTAGTGCATTGCAGGGTAATACAAATAATAATGTGGCTGAAATTTATAAGTTATACTGGTTATCAGAGGAATATGTATAGCCATATCTATTAATGTCCCATATATCAATCTATGCATTATTATTCATATGATGCATACATGAACTACACAAGCACACTCACACACACATTATATAATGTCTATGCATTGCCTCAGGTACCCTCCTCCATGTGCAGTGTGACATGTACTGCTGGATTCAGGAAAATTTATCAGAAAGAAAGAGCAGACTGCTGCTTTGATTGTGTTCAGTGCCCAGAAAATGAGGTTACCAATGAAACAGGTACATGCTTGCATGCAAAAGAAAAACTGCTGAACTAGTGTACCTTCTCTTTCCAAACTAGAAATATGATATGGCCTAGATGCAAACTGAAGACTTAAAATCTCCATGTGTCAGACCTTAATTAGTTAAATAATGTCAACTTCTTTTGGACTCAGCAAATAACTTGCAATATCTTCCTCAAACAAGGCGTTTCTCTCACAACATGCTGGTTACTCATTTTATATTACATAGAAAATGCTTAGAGGGACATATATGTGTAACGATTTTTAAAAGTAATATTTTAGGTATAATATATGCATGTGTTTATTTTTCTTTGATTCGTTGTACAAAGAAACTTGACTACCTGATCAGTCTATAATCTTAGCCTCCATCACCCAACTTAGTCCCTGACAAAGACCAGATGCTCAGAGTAACAGTTGTAGTTTAACGAAATATATTTTAAGCGCTTAGATGGCTTAAAGAGTTAAGCGTTTCCTGTCAAAGAGTTAGAACAAGAGTGAAAATTTCCAGAATGCAACAAGAGTTGTGATAGTGCTTATCATCAATCACCGCCTAGCTAAGGAAAGAGGGATGAATGTGAACATCCATTACCTTCATGCCATGTAAGTTGGAATGTGTAGCTGTGATGAAAGAAACTGTACCACAACGAGAGGGACATACATATGTCTATGAGGCATACAGCTCCAAGCATGAAAAAAATGCCTTTATGTAAACTGTATTTGCATGAGGAATTGTGTGTTCTGGTTCCTATGTGTAAATAGAGACAAAGGGGCCCAAACAAAGCAAGCAAAGCAAACAAAGTACATAATGCATTTCATCAACTGACATCAATAACGATGTTTGCACACTGCGCTTGTCTGTGAATAGTGAATTTATAGGTTGAGGAATTAAATAATCTGAGATTATGCATATTATTATTCATCATATTTTTTCATTTCGTAAATAATTTTTTTATGTTCCATTCCCTAGGATGGTGATCTGTTCCACCACAATGCATAGGTTAATAGAGAACAGTCTTAGGTTAGTGGTTCCTAGAGCAATAAGGAATGGAACAGATGCTCAAAACCAAATTATTTATTGATATATCCTCTGAATAATACAAATCCCCAATTATTAACTATGTAACTATGATATCTTAAAAGGGTTTATTGTTGTTTGCCAGCAGATATGGAACAGTGTGTGAGATGTCCAGATGATAAATATGCCAACTTAGAGCAAACCCATTGCCTCCAAAGAGCTGTGTCATTTCTGGCTTATGAAGATCCATTGGGGATGGCTCTAGGATGCATGGCACTGTCCTTCTCAGCTATCACAATTCTAGTACTAGTCACTTTTGTGAAGTACAAGGATACTCCCATTGTGAAGGCCAATAACCGCATTGTCAGCTACATCCTGATCATCTCTCTAGTCTTCTGCTTTCTCTGCTCATTGCTCTTCATTGGACATCCCAACCAGGTCAACTGCATCCTGCAGCAGACCACATTTGGAGTATTTTTCACTGTGGCTGTTTCTACAGTGTTGGCCAAAACAATAACTGTGGTCATGGCTTTCAAGCTCACTACTCCGGGAAGAAGGATGAGAGGGATGATGATGACAGGGGCACCTAAGTTGGTCATTCCCATTTGTACCCTAATCCAACTTGTTCTCTGTGGAATCTGGTTGTTAACATCTCCTCCCTTTATTGACAGAGATATACAGTCTGAACATGGGAAGACTGTCATTCTTTGCAACAAAGGCTCTGTCATTGCCTTCCACTTAGTCCTGGGATACTTGGGTTCCTTGGCTCTGGGGAGCTTCACTGTAGCTTTCCTGGCTAGGAACCTTCCTGACAGATTCAATGAAGCCAAGTTCCTAACTTTCAGCATGCTGGTGTTCTGCAGTGTCTGGATCACCTTCCTCCCAGTCTACCACAGCACCAGGGGGAAGGTCATGGTGGTTGTGGAGGTCTTTTCCATCTTGGCTTCTAGTGCAGGGTTGCTAGGGTGTATCTTTGTCCCAAAGTGTTATGTTATTTTAGTTAGACCAGACTCAAATTTTATACAGAAATACAAAGATAAATTGCTTTATTGAAACGTTCATAGTATGAAAATGTTAGATGATATTCAACATATCTTTTTCTTTGTCCTAAAAAAGTAGTGCTTAATCATATAAACATTTTTAGTAACATACAAATTTGAACTTACAAACAGGATAGCACTTTCCATTGTTATACTAATTACCACAGTTTGGTGGAAAATGGTTTTATTCATAAGTAAACAAACCTGAGTATGTTGAGATCTGGGAATCTCAATTGATGAATGGATACCATCATTTTCACCTGTGGTTTTTGTGTGTAAGCCATGTACTTAATTAATGATTAATATATGGTGACCCTACTGAATGTAGACAGTAGCACCTCTAAGAAAGTTTTTCTAGGAGGTATATGAAAGAAGACTGTAGATAGGATGGACATGAAGCCAGTAATCAGAATTATTCCATGGACTTTGACTGAGTTCCTGCATCCATGTTCTTGTCTTGGCTTCTTTCAATTAACTGTGACCAAGGTACATAAAGAAATAACACTTTCCCATATATTCCTTTTGACCATGGTGTTTTGTTATAGCAACAAATCTAAGACATTAGCAAACTGGTAAATTTCATTGGTTGGGATTTGGAATATCACAATTAGCGATTCAATAAAGTTATGATTTGAAAAGAGAAACAAGATTGAATGTTATTAGCTTATTGGGCTTAGCTATAGCACTGCATATTGTTGAAGGCCAACACAGAAGCCCGGGATATTGGAAAAATTTACCATGTTCTATGAAGATATTCATAATATCAGATAACATACTACTAAGTGTATAGTATATTTAAAAGAGTTTGGGGTTCAGATTGTGCCTGGTATATAAGGCTCTTGAACTTTAAGTGAAAACACACCATTTTATTATGCGATGTACATGTTTCATTCGGTGAGGAAAATTGGTAGTGAAAATAATGTAATACAAATACCTATATCACATTTAGGTCAGTGAAGTTTGTGAACATATATCACTCTAAATGAAGAATCTCACTATAAGTTTGTTAAAATATTAGTAACTATAGATTATTCAGTTTAATATTACACACACAAATGACACATAAAAACACATACACATTACTATTTCTGAATATCAGTTGTTGAAGGACAGTGTGAATTTTTTCTCAGAGTATTGTTTGTTGCTTTCTTTTTAACTGTTATTTGGTAGCTTATTTTTGAGAGTGTATTTTAATTGTTTTTTCTTTATATTTCCCGATTCCAACACACCACTTGTAACCCTGAACTTCTAAAATGCACATGACTCTTGTATCATTAATTATTACTTAGTGAATCTATGTATTTGTATATACATATACATTTGAAATATAAACTGTAGATCATGTAAAACTACATACATTCATGTTCTGATTGCTCATTATTTGTTACTACATGGCTAATCTTTGTTCCCTTCTCTTGCAATGACAACCTGTCTCATTCCCATATTTACAGTTCCCTGTAAATGACTGTGTAGACTATAAGCTTTGTGACCTTTCTTCCTTTTATACTAGCATGCATACTATGGTGATCCTTCCTCTGACTGTATCTTTGAGCCATATTCATATGACTTTTTGGTCTACCCATTCCCTTTCTAGAATATTTGTATTCCCAGTCAATTCCCTCAATCTTTGACTCTCAAGATCTTTCCCACCATCTTCTTCATGTTTCTGTGTAACTTGGATGAGGGAAAATTTTGCAAAAGGTTACAGTCATCTTAATTCCCTTTACCTTTTCCTCTGGAAGCATATAGTGTAATTTCTAGCAACTTGAATTCTAATCATTAGAGTTAAAACTTCTAGATGGGGACCAGCACAAATTTTCCATATTTGATGACATAAGTAAGGTTTGTCTTTAGGACTATCTTCTTATTACCGGTTTATATAGAACAAAAACAGCACTCAGGGTTCAGGAATCTGTATGGAAAAACATGCCAAAAAGTATAAGTGGCAGAGGTATTGGGTGACTTCAACAAAAGAGTATCATTAAGACACAAAAGGACTGATAATCATATGACCTCAAAGAGATTTCTCAGCATTCATAGGATCTGTACATTATCAAGTCATACAGTATCCTAGTATTAACAAGGAGACATGAACAACTGCAAACACATTATAAATTTAGAATACATGGCAATTTCTGTAAAGGAACATTCTTTTGTTATCATGAACTTAAAATATGATTATCATTGATGTACTCTATATTCATGTTACATCACTGGAAAAAAAATTGAGGAAAGAAAACAAAAATATCTTTAACCAAAGACTTGGTAGTACCAGGAGATACATTAAAGGATCACTACACTTGAGATATACAACATGTAATCTCCATTTTTTGCCTGCTGTCACACTTTCCTAGCTATGAGGTAATAAGTGTGTTGGTCTGGTGGAATTCTGTGTTGAATACCTTTATGGAGAATTTGTACTTGTTACCAAGCACATCCTCAGCAAAGGTCAACTTTTGATGAACTTTTACAGGGGGCACATGTATTTTCAAATCCTTCACTTATTTGTTAAGGTCTTTTTCATCGAAGTTATTTTTTTACATTTAATTTAATTTTTTACCTTTAATCTCTTCTTTGTGAACTGAACATCATGTACCTGCCTCTCACAGGTTCATTTGGTAAGACACATGCAAAATATTGTGCTGGTTAGTTTTTATCACCTTGATACAAGTTAGAGTCACTTGAGAGGAGGGAATGAAAACATGGCTTTAGGCTGTTTCCTTGATTACTGATCAATGTAGCAGAACCCATCCCAATGTGGGCAGTGCTAACCTTAGCCTGTCAGCCCTGGGCAGTATAGAAAATCATGCTGGGCAAGCCAGCAATTTGTATTCCTCCATGTTCTCCTTTAGTTCCTACCTAGGTTTTCTCTATGCCAGACTACACCCATGAAGCCAAAGGAACCCTAAAATTCCTTTTTTTTTTTTTTTTTTTTTTTTTTTTTAGTGTTTTAGCACAGCAACAGAAACCAAGCTGTAACTTTTTGCCAAATTCGATACCAATCAAAGAGTGAATCTTAGGCACAAAACAATATGGTTGAAGTGTTTTCTTAAGTAATTTCTTTTTAATAACAACATAATAATCCAGCCAGGCATGGTGATACATGACATTAATTTGCTCAATTGGAAGGCAGAGACAATAAGAGATGTTCTGACTTTCAGAAAATGAAGACAAAGTCAGGGTCTGTAATCCTAGATCTCCCATGGTATTTATTAGCATCTTTACCTTTAATATGAATAGAAATATTTTCGAATGTTTCGTGTTTGGGGTTGGAGATATAGTTTGGAAATTAAGGGAATTTGGTTACGAGGCTCACAACTGCCTCTGAATCCAGTTATTTTGTTTACATTGCCCTCTGTTATCCTCATGCACTCATGGACATGAGTCTCTCCACATCACATACATGATTTACATTAAATGGGCAAAAACTTGATCTTGATTTAGTTTTGGTAATTAATATTTGTCTAGAAAATCATTCATGTCATTTAGATTTTCCAGTTTTATAGAATCTAGGCTTTCGAAGTAAGACCTAATGGTTCTTTGAACTTCTTCCGTGTCCATTGTTATGTCTCTTTTCATTTCTGAATTTAATAATTTTGGCACTGTCTCTCTGCCCTTCTGTCAGTTTGGCTAAGGGTTTGTCTATCTTGTTGATTTTCTCAAAGAAACAGCTCTTGGTTTCATTGATTTTTTTGTATTGCACTCTTTGTTTCTAATTGTTTTATCATAGCCTTGATTTTTATTACTTTCTTCTACCTACTCCTCTTGGGTGTGTTTCCTTTTTTTTCCCTAGGTCTTTCAGGTATACTATTAAATTATTAGTAGGAGAACTCTCCAACTTCTTTTTTTGTTTTTTTTTTAATTATTTTATTAGATATTTTCTTCATTTACATTTCAAATGCCATCCCAAAAGTCCCCTATACCCTCCCCCCACCCTGCTCCCCTACTCACTCACTCCCACTTCTTGGCCCTGGTGTTCCCCTGTATGGGGCATATAAAGTGTGCAAGATCAAGGGGCCTCTCTTTCCAATGATGGCCGACTAGGCCACCTTCTGCTACATATGCAGCTAGAGACACGAGCTCTGGGGGTCTGATTAGTTCATATTGTTGTTCCAACTATAGTGTTGCAGACCCCTTTAGCTCCTTGGGTAATTTCTCTAGCTCCTCCATTGGGGGCCCTGTGTTCCTTCCTATAGATGACTGTGAGCATCCACATCTGTATTTGCCAGGCACTNGCATAGCCTCACAGGGGACAGCTATATCAGGGTGCTTTCAGCAAAATCTTGCTGGCATATACAATAGTGTCTGCGTTTGGTGGCTGATTATGGGATAGACCACAGGGTGGGGCAGTCTCTGGATGGTCCATCCTTTCAACTTAGCTTCAAACTTTGTCTCTGCAATTCCTTCCATGGGTATTTTATTCCCTATTTTAGGGAGGAATGAAGTATCCACGTGTTAGTCTTCCTTCTTGATTTTCTTGTGTTTTGGAAATTGTATCTTGGGTATTCTAGGTTTCTGGGCTAATATCCACATATCAATGAGTGCATATCAACTGACTTCTCTTGTGATTCAGTTACCTTACTCAGGATGATATCCTCCCGATACATCCATTTGCCTAAGAATTTCCTAAATTCATTGTTTTTAAAGCTGAGTAGTACTCCATTGTGAAAATGTACCACATTTCTGTATCCATTCCTCTGTCGAGGGACATCTGGGTTCTTTCCAGCTT
>NW_018391770.1:2971-4104 GCF_900095145.1 Mus pahari | reverse complement strand
AGTTTATTTCCTGTTGTCTTCTCCTCTTGGGTGAATTTGCTTCCTTTCGTTCTAGAGCTTCTAGGTGTGCTGTCAGACTGCTAGTGTATTCTCCCACTAGTTTCTTTTTGGCAGCACTCAGAGCTATGAGTTTTCCTCTTAGGAATGCTTTCATTGTGTCCCATAAGTTTGGGTATGTTGTGGCTTCATTTTCAATAAACTCTAAAAAGTCTTTAATTTCTTTATTTCTTCCTTGACCAAGGTATCATTGAGTAGAGTGCTTCTCAGTTTCCACGTGAATGTTGGCTTTCTATTATTTATGCTGTTATTGAAGATCATCCTTAGTCTGTGGTGATCTGATAGGATGGATGGGATAATTTCAATATTTTTGTATCTGTTAAGGCCTGTTTTGTGACATATTATATGGTCAATTTTGGAGGAGGTACCATGAGGTGCTGAGAAGAAGGTATATCCTTTTGTTTTAGGATAAAATGTTCTGTATATGTCTGTTAAATCCATTTGTTTCATAACTTCTGTTAGTGTCCATGTGTCTCTGTTTAGTTTCTTTTTCCAGGATCTGTCCATTGGTGAGAGTGTTGAATTCTCCCACTATTATTGTGTGATGTGCAATGTGTGCTTTGAGCTTTACCTCAGTTTCTTTAATGAATGTGGCTGCCCTTGCATTTGGAGCAAAGATATTTAGAATTGAGAGTTCATCTTGGTAGATTTTACCTTCGATGAGTATGAAGTGCCCCTCCTTGTCTTTTTTGATAAATTTGGGTTGGAAGTCAATTTTATTTGATNTTAGAATGGCTACTCCAGCTTGTTTCTTCGGACCATTTGCTTGAAAATTGTTTTCCAGTCTTTTACTCTGAGGTAGTGTCTGTCTTTTTCTCAGGTGGGTTTCCTGTAAGCAGCAAAATGTGGGGTCCTGTTTGTGTAGCCAGTCTGTTAGTCTATGTCTTTTTATTGGGGAATTGAGTTCATTGATGTTAAGAGAAATCAAAGAAAAGTAATTTTTGCTTCCTGTCATTTTTGTTTTTAAAGTTGGGATTCTGTTCTTGTGGTTGTCTTCTTTTGGTTTTGTTGAGGGATTACTTTCTTCCTTTTTCTAGGGTGTAGTTTCTTAGTGTTGGTGTTTTCCCTTTATTATC
>NW_018391770.1:0-1201 GCF_900095145.1 Mus pahari | reverse complement strand
CCTCCCTGTAGGCCAACTCTCCTCTGGCAAGGAAGCTGCCCAGTGTTCTAGGTCTCTGCTCTGCCTACCGTGATCCCAAGGTGATCCTGATATCCCTAGATTCTGAGGTGATCCCGAGAACCAGAGGCATGGAGAGTACTCCAAGCGGTCAGTGGCCTCCTTTGGGGTTCAGAAGGAAGATGGCAGGGGTGGCCCCAACTTGACTGGAACCCAGCCTCTGGTTGGGCGGGGTTCCTTTGTCCCTGTTCCTCCTGGCACAAGACCCTCCATGATTCTCTGGAGCTGATATTGCGTTACACTCACTGGTGACCCCAAAGTGATCGCGAGGACCTGCGACGTGGAGAGTATTCAGGAGCACTCAGTGGCCTCCGCTGGGGTTCAGAAGCCCAACTTCTTTATGAGGGCATTTATTCCTATAACTTTCCTCTGATCACTGCTTTCATTGTGTCCCATAAATTTGGGTATGCTGTGTCTTCATTTTTGTTGAATACTAGAAAGTTTTTGATTTGTTTCTTTATTCCCTGACCCAGTGAGTAGAGAATTGTTCAGTCTCCATAATTATGTAGGCTTTCTCTTGTTGAACTACAGCTTTAATTCACGGTGGTCTGATAGGATATAAGGGGTTATTTCAATTTTCTTATATCTTTTGAGACTTGCTTAGTGACCGTGGATATGATCAGTGTTGGAGAAGGTTCCATGAGGTGGTGATTAGAAGATATAATCTTTTGTGTTTGGGTGAAATATTCTGTAGACATATGTTGGGTCCATTTGATTCATAGCTACTTTTAGTTTCATTATTTCTCTGTTAAGTTCTGTCCCAATGACCTGTCAATTGGTGAGAGTGGAATGTTGAAGTTTCTCACTATTAATGTGTGGGGTTTATTATCTGATTTAAGATTTAGTAATGTTTCTTTTATGAATGTGGGTACCTTTGCATATGTGGCATCGGTGTTCAGAATTGAGGCCTCATTTTAGTGGATTTCTCTTTTGATAAATATGAATCACCCCTTTGTATCTCTTGTGATTTATTTTTGTTGAAAGTCTATTTTATTAGAGGTTAGAATGGCTACTACAGCTTGTTTCTTGGGTTTGCTTGCTTGGAAAACCTTTTCTCTGAGGTAATGTCTGTCTTTGTAGCTGAGGTGTGTTTCTTGTATGCAGCAGAATGATGTATCCTGTGTATTTTTTTTTCTTTTTTTTT
>NW_018391769.1:2559-9694 GCF_900095145.1 Mus pahari | reverse complement strand
GCAGGGTTACTAGGAGAAACAGTCTCTGTAGTGGCTATTCATTGTAGTCAACTTGATTATATCTCAAATTCAACAAAATCCAAAATTAGAGGATAAACCTGTAAGTAATTTTGGTTAATTTGTAGAAAGTTATTCATATCTTTGAGATAGGATGACTTGCTTTTAATGCAGATCTTTATGAGCTTGAAATACACAGGCTTCTAATCAGAATCTGAAGAAAGAAAGACACATATCTTGTTAATGTGATTTTTGTTATAAGCCAGGGTTTGTCTATAATACCCTGGAACTCACTTTGTGGACCAGAATACTCACAGAGATCCACTTAATTGATTCAATTCCATAGTGGGTAGATTATAGGAATGAGCTAGCAGAAGACACTAAGATTGAATCCAGACATTGAAGCTGGAGCACACACCTTTAATTCAGGCCACACCTTCAGCTGGCTGTCCTGAAACTCATTTTGTAGACCAGCCTATTCACAGAGATGTAATTGATTGATTCAATCCTGAGGTGTTTAGACTAAAGGTGTGAATCACCACACCCAGCAGGAAACACACACCTTTAATCCAGACAGTGAAGCTGGAACAACACCTGTAATCCAGCCACACCTTAATTGGAGGCCTATATAAGAACTTGGAGGCAGAAAGTTTTCACTTTGCCTGCTTGCTCTCTCCTAGCTAGCAAGTCTATTGCTTCCCTGGCACTAGAGCCTCCTTGTGTGTGATTCCATCTTCTACTGAAGACCAGCTGAGACATCCAGACTCAGGAACTGAGAACTTCTGGATCCTTGGACTTGCTTCCTATCCAGCTGTTGTGGAATTAGCTGGACTGCAGCCTGTAAGTCATTCTAATAAATGCCCTTCCAGGAAAGAGAGAGAGTGAGGGATCCTTATATTTAATATTTTACTCTGTAAACCAGGCACCCCAAGTAGATTTGCTGGTCCATTAGCACTTATTTGCCTGTCAGGTCAGTCCCCCATAATGTGTAATTGTAGACAATTGAATCCAGAGAGATAGGATATTACAGTGAGAAGCTTCACCTTTTTGTTTCTTTGTTTGCTTGTTTTGATATTTGAGCCCATGTTTCCCTGTGCAGCACTAGCTGAACTGAATCTAGGCCTGACAACCAGGCTGGCCTTGACATCAGAGATCCCCCTGTCTCTGCTTCTGTGTCTGATCTGCCCTTTCCCTTAGGTTCTGGGAGGAAAGGATTTTGCCACCAGACTGGGCAGAATCTTGCCTCCTTAGGCAACGCAAATTAATGCTAGGATTTATGGATTAAAAACCCAGCTTTCCACAGTGTAATGGCTGGGAGGGGTCAAGAAGTATAGAGTATAATTAATTAACTGCACTCTTCTCTGAATCAGAACGTCAAGGACTTACCATCAGTGATCCATGGATAAAGCCAAGAAGATGATGCAGTCCTTTCCCGGTGTTGTCAAGGATACATCAGATACTGAACAACATGCACTGCCCAGTGCACAGGTCTTGCCAGCCCACAGTACAAGGTGCTCCAAGTCTGAGACAATTTGTTTAGACAAAGAGCAAAGCCACTGCTCTGAGGATGGCTGTATTTCAGATTGGGATCTATACTCCTTTTGTGTATTTGAGAGCTTGGACTACCTGAGATCCTATGGCAGATTGAATTCTGCCATGAAGAAAGACACAGAAGTCTTCCAGATTGAGAGTCAGAGAGAGCCACAAGTGTCCCTAGGAGATCCAGAAGAGCCAGACCAACCCTCGCCATGCTTGCTCAGGGAGAAATGGCCAAATCTTGTGACCTGTGATGGTGGAGACTACCCTGACCAGGATCCTGCTTCTGACAGTGCCAGGCACCTAGGCTGCTGGGCATGGCTTCACAGGGCTTTTGGCCAGAAGAAGAAGTGAGTAAAGCACCCACAACTGTGTTTGGACCCCAGGAACCCTGAAGCCTGCTAAGACTTGTAATTAGGGAATGTTCTGTCAGCTCCTGCTGCTGCAGGAAAGGAACATACAAAGGCTGTTGTATCTTTGAAACCATTGGGTTTTTGTTTGTTTGTTTGTTTGTTTACAGCTTTCTTAATAAAATTGTTGAAACGGAAAATTTGTGTTCTCCTTAAAATGGCCAAAGCTACAGAGATACTTCCTGCCAAATTAATCTAAGGGACACCTACAACTTCTGTTTTATTCCTTTTTCCTTCTGTGTAGACAAGGGTGACCCTGAACTTTGTCTTGTTTTTCTATAACCTGGAGTAGAGGCCTGTGCCACCACTTCTGCACAGGAGAAACTTTCAAAACTTTCAACGTTTAGAAATTCCCAGAGCAAATTTCTGCACCATAGTGAACTCACCTGCATAAACAGAGTTGGCTAGTGGGGAAACTCAAGGCAGATCTTGTCCCAACACAGCAAACTCAGCAACCTGGCCTTGAGAAAGGGTCTTTTATGTACTTCCAGTCTTGGAAAGGCTTCACATTATATAAGCCTTAGTATAGCTCTTAGTCTTGGAATAAATCTAGCCTCTCAGTAGGAAATGGATCTGAGGTAGGCATGTTCAGTCAGGCAGGTGGTTCCCTGAGCCTTCCAGACCAGCCTGATTTACACTGAGAATTCTAGAACAGACTGCTTGTGGACGTTGTACATCGTGGTGCGCACTAGGCTCCGCACCACGATGTACAACGTCCACAAGCAGAATATTTCTCCTGGGATTTCATCTGCACAAGACAATGCATGGGAAGTTAGTAGTTCTCACTCTGAAGCCCACCCTTCCCGTCCAGTGGCAACTGTGTTCTCTACACCATGCTGAGAGTGTGGGTACCCGTGCTCAAGCATGATCAAGCTCTGTTCTCATTCCAAGATAGGATTGCTTGTGGACGTGTACATCGTGGTGCGGAGCCTAGTGCGCACCACGATGTACAACGTCCACCACAAAACAATGCCTGGGAAGTTAGTGGCTCTCACTCTGAATCCCACCCTTCCCCTTCAGTGCCTACTGTGTTCTTTAAACCATGCTGAGAGTGTGGGTACTTGTGCTCAAGCATGATCAAGCTCTGTTCTCATTCCAAGACAGGATTTTGTACTGTGTTGGGTTATGGGTCGCAGTTTTATCTTTTCGTTATTCCCAGGCATTTTAAGTGATCTTTTACCTCCAGTAAGAACTTACCTGTGCATTTTGTCATGTTCCAGGCTAGAGAGTGATCACACAGATACCAGTGTGAAAAGAACACTTATGTATCATCACATAGAGTTTGCTCCATGAAATTCGTTTTCCAGGAATTCTATGTAGGAAATAAAAAACAAAGTATCAAGGTACTGACTAGCATGTTTTTCCTTTGAATTTTTATCGTTTTTATTTCATAACATTCAGACCTTTCAACAGAGATGGGAAGACTCAGATAACAAAACTTGGATTCAGTAAGAAAGTGAAGGCCTTCCATAATTGCTTCTGTAAAGAGCAGACCTGGGAGAAGAGTTCTTCCAGACTTCATCCACAATAGAAAATCCCAGACATTCTTGCAGGATTTCTGTTTCTAGTACAAAAATGGCTAAATATAATTTGGTAGTAGAGTGGAATGGGGAATATCTTGAATCTCATACTTCAGCACTCTCTCTATACGTGCCTTGCTTGGTTATTGGACATTGCATTCTTTTGTTAAGGATACATATCTCCAAGTAGGAACCTTTTCAGTTTGAAACCCCTGGAGCTGGACTACATAATAAACTAATATGAACTATTTTACCTTGTAAATCTCTGACCAGCAAAAATGTTGTTTGAGTGGGGTTTGGAGAAAGTGTGTGGCTTGGATATTCCTTGAGTGTCTTCAGGTCAGAAGGACAGCCACCATGGTTCCCATGACTGATTGGTTAGATTTAGGACATTTATCTCAGGACTCTTCCAGCCTGGTCACCAACCCATGGCCATACTAAAACTGGACCTTCTACATTATCCTTGGTGAATCCTAGGAAAATTGTGGGGACAAAGAGAAGTTCCCAAGGGGAGTAAATGTTGGATTCCCTGCCTTTCCCTGCCTTGACCCTGTCTAAGTCAGGGTTTGGATTCCTGAAGAAAATGTCATGACCAAGAAGTAAGTTGGTAAGGAAAGGTTATATTCCACTTGGACTTCCACTTTGCTGTTCATCACCAAAGAAGACAGGACAGAATTATATACTTGGCAGGAACTCAGAGGCAGGAACTCATGCAGAGGCCATTGACGGCTGGGCCCTCCCCTCTTGATCACTAATTGAGAAATGCCTTACAACTGGATCTCATGGAAGCATCCTCAAGGAAGGCTGCTTTCTCTGTGATAACTGCACCTTGTGTCAAGTTGACACACAAAACAAGCGAGTACAAACCCCTAGGTGAATTTCAAACACATCCGGAAAAGAATTGTAACAAAGGTATCCTAACTTAAATAGGTACATTGGACAATAGGAGTCAAATTGCTATTTCACAGACTGATTTCCTTGATCTTAGAGGGAATGGAGTCTGTGATTTGGGGAGATACTCTAACTCAGAAATGTCCATTGTATTTAATCTGTTTGAAACACTTAATGATTATGTGTTCTTCAAGACACTGAAAAACATACCCTTCAATGAAAATGGCCACATTGTATTCTGTNTAATGCAGTTTTAAGGTAAACAGACCAAGGTGGGAATCAGAAGGAGACTCTGGTGATCATGGACCTGTCTCACAGCACCAAGTACAGCATCCCTTCCCTTCCCAACTCAGGAGTACAAGAAGGGCTTTCTCACTCAGCAGGAAATGTCTGCAATAATAGTTCTTGTGGAAATCCATCCACCAAGAACACAGAGTGAAATGGGGAAGTGGGTTTACCCAGTGGGCAGGACATTTATGGGCAAGTGGATGGACTTTCATTTTCCCTTTAAATNATGGTTCTGGTCCCTGCCAGATGGTATTGTTCTGAAAAAAGTGTTCTACAGAAAATCAGACAAGACAAGCAAGGATACACAGAGAAGACAGAAACAACCAAATTCAAAGAGTAAAGTAAAGAAAAATTACCTAAATATAGAACCCAGATATGCAGATCTCATCTGAGCCACCATAGTCTTTGGGGTTTCAGTGCCCCTCGGGTCTTTAATGTGGATCTGAAGCAAGAAAGACACATCTCTTTTTTCATGTTACTATTGTGGTGGTAGTGGTGGTGGTTGATATCAACTAGAATTTATCTATAATACCACTGGCTGTCCTGAAACTCNTTTTGTAGACCAGCCTGTTCACAGAGATGTAATTGATTGATTCAATCCTGAGGTGTTTGGATTAAAGGTGTGAATCACCANACCCAGCAGGAAACACACACCTTTAATCCAGACANTGAAGCTGGAACAACACCTGTNANCCAGCCACACCTTAACTGGAGGCCTATATAAGAACTCCGAGGGAGAAAGTTTTCACTTTGCCTGCTTGCTCTCTTTTAGCTCGCAAGTCTATGACTTCACTGGCAGGAGAGCCTACCTGACTGGGATTCAACTCCTACTGAAGGCCATCAGAGACCTCCACCCTTGGGGACTGAGAACTTCTGGATTCCTGGACTTTGCTTCCTACCCATCCACTGTGGAATAAGCTCAACTGCAGAATGTAAGTCATTCTAATAAATCTCCTTTCAGAAAAGACAGAGTGAGTGGGAGATCATTTGATTTGCTCTCTTCCTCTCTAAACCAGGCATTCCAAGTAGATTTGTGGCCATTGGCACTTTCCCCATTGCCTGTCTTGTCTGTTGCCTATAATGTTAAACTCTGGACAACTGTGTCCTGTGTGACAGCATCTTAGATTGAAAAGCTTGGCTCCTTTTTTGTCTTATTGTTTTGATATTTTAGCCTAGGTTTTCCTTTGTAGAACTAGCTGTTCTCAAACCTGGTCTGACAACCAGGCTGGCCTTGAGCTCAGAGTTCCACCTGCCTCTATTTCTCTGCCTGATCTGCTTCTTTCTGTCAAGTTCTGGGAGGAAATGATTTTGTCACCAGTCTGGGTAAAATCTTGCCTCCTTAGACAATGGAAATAGATGCTAGGATTCTGAGTTGAAAACCCAGGTTTCCACAATGTAATGGTTGGGAGGGTCCTTCATGGTATGAGNATGGAGTATAAATAACTAACTGGGCACAACTGATGCAGAGGCCATGGATGGTACGGTTTATTGGCTTGTTATCCCTGGATTGCTCTGCTTGCTTTCTAATGGAACCCAGGACTACCAGCAAGGGATGGCACCACTCACCATTGACTAGGCTCTCCCACCCTTGATCACTAATTGAGAAATGCCTTACAGCTGGATCTCATGGAAGCATCCTCAAGGGAGGCTCCTTTCTCTGTGATAACTGCACCTTGTGTCAAGTTGATACACAAAACAAGCGAGTAAAAACCCCTAGATGAATTTCAAACACATCCCGAAAAGAATTGTAAAAAGGTATCCTAACTTAAATAGGTGTTGGACAATAGGAGTCAAATTCGAGTTCACAGTCTGGGTTTTGGGAAGATTCTCTAACTCAGAAATGTCCATTGTATTTACTCTGTTTGAAACATGTCATGATTATGTGTTCTTCAAGATACTGGAAAACATTATACCCACCAATGAAAATGGCCACATTGTATTCTTTTAATGTAGTTTCAAGGTAAACAGACCCAGGTTGGAATAAGGAGACTCTGGTGATCATGGACCTGTCTCACAGCACCAAGTACAGCATCCCTTTCCCTTCCCAATTCAGGAGTACAGGAAGGGCTTTCCCACTCAGCAGCAGACTTCTGCAATGAGAGTTTTTGTGGAAATCCATCCATCAAGAACACAGAGTAAATTGGGGAAGTGGGTTTACCCAATGGGCAGAACGTTTATTTTCCCTTTAAATTATGGTTCTGGTCCCTGCCAGATGATATTGTTCTGAAAAAGTGTTCTACAGAAAATCAGCCAAGACAAGCAAGGGTACAGAGAGAAGAAACAAACAAATTCAAAGAGCAAAGTAAAGAAAAATTACCCAAATATGGAACCGAGATATGCAGATCTCATCTGAGCCATCATAGTCTTTGGGGTTTCACTGCTCCTCAGGTTTTAATCTAGATCCAAAGCAAGAAAGATACATATCTTTTTTCATGTTACTATTGTTGTTGTGGTGGTGGCGGTTGTTCTTGTTGCTGTTGTTATGAGCAAGGA
>NW_018391769.1:0-1814 GCF_900095145.1 Mus pahari | reverse complement strand
AGCTTCACTCCTTTTTTGTTTGTTTGTTTTGATTTTTGAGTCTAGGTTTTCCTATGTAGCCCTAGCTGTCTTGAGACTAGGTCTGACAAGTCAGGTAGCCGTTCAGCTCAGAAATCCACCTGCCTCTGGGTCTGTCCCAGGTTTGCTTTTTAGGTGCTGGAGTAAAGGATGTACCTTCAGACTGGGCAGAATCCTGCCTCTTTAGATAATGCAAATAGCTGCTAGTAGTGTGGGTTTAAAACCTAGCTATCTACAGTGTAATAATTAGGTTGGTATAATGAAATAACTGGACTTCTCTGTATTAGAAGGTCAAGGACTTGCCCTCAGTGATCCATGGCTAAAGCTAAGGCGATGAAGAGGTTCTGTCGCAGATTTGTCAAAGATACATCAGATTCTGAAGAATATAAACTGCCAAGTGCACAAGTCCTGTCAGCCCAGAGTACAAGGTCTTCCACATCTGTGCCACTTTCTTTCTGTGGAGAGACAAACCACTACTTTGAGGATGGCTGGGTTTTTTTATATGATCCATACTCCTCTCCCTATGTATTTGAGATCAAGGACAACCAGAGATGCCAACACAGATTGAATCTTGACCTGGGAAAAGATACAGAAGCCTTCCAGAGTGAAAGTCAGAGGAAGCCACAAGTGTCCCCAGGAGACATATATAAGGAACAATATAGTGGCAAGATAGAGCAACTCTCACCTTGCTTGCTCTTGAACAAAGGGCTGGAACTTGAGACCTGTGATGGTGGAGACTGCCCTGACCAGGATCCTGCTTCGGACAGACTTAAGCGCCTAGGCTGCTGGGCATGGCTTCCAAGGGTTTTTGGCCAGAGGAAGTGAAAAGGCCACCCAGAACTCTGTTTGGAGACAAGGAGCCCTGATGCCTGCTAGGAGTTGCAATTAGGGGATCTTCTGTCAGCTCCTGCTGTTACACCAAAGGCACACACTGGGGCAGATGTGTCTTTGCAGCTATCTGGTTTTTGTGTGTTGGATTGTTAACAGGTTTCCTAATAAAAGTGTTAAAAAGCTTAATTTTGTGTCCTTCTTTAATTGGGCAAGTGAAAAAAATGAAGGGTGGAGTGGACACAGATGAGGATAATATACTGTTTGCTATTTTTGGTTATAAGACTAACTGGTGGTTTGTTGTAAAGGAAGTCCTTAGGTGACCTTAGACATCATGGATGTCATGTGTGCTGGGACATAAGATAACAAGCACACAGTGAGAATAATTGAGCACTTTGGGAAACCCTTCTGCTGAATCACCATGGATGATGACTGATCCACCCAGATGCTTCCCTCCAAATGACTCTACGGGACACCTGCAACTTCCACTTTACTCCTTCTTCCATCTGTGTAGAATAGGCTAGCCTTGAACTCAGGTTCACTTTCTCTTCCTTCTCTATTATGAGAATTAGAGGCCTATGCCACCACTTCTGCACAGGACTAACCTTCAGAGCAAATGTCTACATCATAAATGAACTCACCTGTAGAAACATTCCTGACTAAGTTGGAAAGTCAGGACAGTTCTGGCCCCAACTCAGGAAAGCCAGCCTCCTGGCCATGAAGGGTGTCTTATATGTGCTTCACAAGGGTATTGTTGAAGAGCTTCGCATTTTTAAGGCTTAGTTTAGCTGTTGGTCTTCCAGAAATTCTAGCCTCTCAGTAGGAAATGGATCTGAGGTAGGCATTTTCACTCAGCCAGGTGGATCCCTGTGAGTTCCAAACCAGCCTGATTTACACTGAGAATTCTAGAACAGAGAGTGTATACACTGAGAGGAACAAATAAATGAAAGTATGGAGGAAGGAAGGAA
>NW_018391768.1:20095-22027 GCF_900095145.1 Mus pahari | reverse complement strand
ACTCCTTTGAGGCTTGCAGGCCAATTTTTCTGACTAAATGAGTGAGCTGTAGGCTCAGTGAGATGCTCGTTCTTAAAAACTAAGCTAGCAATCAATTGAGAAAATCAATGGACATCAGACTCTGCCCTTCCCCAATGCGAGCACACACACACACACACACACACACTGCCATACATACACATATAAAAAAAAACAAAACTCAAGTACAATCATCCAAAAAGACGCAAAACATGACATTTCTTAAAATTCATTTCTTACAAAATGTCAAAGATGAAACTTAATGGATAGGTCCAAAAGGAGTGTGTCTCAACATAATAAACATCATACTCACTGAGTCCCAGCTGATATCATAGGAAAAACCGAAAGCATTTTCTCTAAGATCTCAAATAAAAAAAGTCAAAGATGGCTTTTACTGTATTATTCAACTTAGAAGTTGTCTTAGGGTTTTGTTGCTGTGATCAGACACCATGACCAAGGCAGTTCTTATAAGAGCAATATTTAATTGGTGGTGGGTTTACAGGTGTAGCAGTTCAGTCCATTATCATCAAGGCACGAGCTTGGTAGCATCCAGGCAGGCATGTATGGTGCAAGAGGAGCTAAGGGTTCTACATCTCCATCTGAAGGCAGCTAGCAGAATAATGGCTTCCATAGAGCTAGGATGAGTGTCTTATGACCCACACCCACAATGGCACACCTACTCCAACAGGGCCACACCTAATCTTGGGACATCCTGGGCCATGCATATACAAACCATCACAGTACTAGAAGTCCTTGCTGGTGAGTTCAGGCAAGATTTAAATATTGAGAGTGAGAAGGTCTAGTCCTGACTTTCGGGTGACAAGATCTGACTTATATTAACAGCTTTAAGTCCCACAAAGACCACTAGAACAAATAAATGAACTCAGCATAAAGAGAGGATGCTAGAGAAAGCTGTGACCCCAAGGAACACACTGCCACTGACCTATTTCATCCAACTAGGACCCAAATCCCAGCAACACAACCATCATATGGTTTAGTATATTTATTGCATCCATTTCTCATCCACCAATAGTTTAGTTTATTTATTGCATCCATTCTCATCAGCAGATCTCTGGAGGTGACCTTACACACATATAGAAAGATATGGTTTATGGATTTCCCACATGCTTCTTTTCTTTTCTTTTTTTTTTTTTTCAATTTTTAAATTAGGTATTCACTTCAGTTACATTTCAAATACTATCCTGAAAGTCCACTATATTGTCCCCGCACACTGTTCCCTTACCCACCCACTTCCACTTCTTGGGCCTGGTGTTCCCCTGTACTGGAGCATATACAGTTTGTAAGACCAAGGGGCCTCTCTTCCCAATGATGGCTGACTATGCCATCTACTGCTACATATATAGCTAGAGACACAAGCTCTGGGGGTGCTGGTTAGTTCATATTGTTGTTCCATTTATAGGGTTGCAGACCCCTACAGCTCCTTGGGTATTTTCTCTGGCTGCTCCATTGGGGGTCCTGGGTTCATCCAATAGCTGACTGTGAGCATCCACTTCTGTGTTTGCCAGGGACTGGCATTACCTCACAAGAGACAGCTATATCAGGGTCCTTTCAGCAAAATCTTGCTGGCATGTGCAATAGTGTCTGTGTTTGGTGGCTGATTATGGGATGGACCCCTGGGTGGGGCAGTTTCTGGATGGTCCATCCTTTCATCTCAGCTCCAAACGTTTTCTCTGTAATTCCTTCCATAGGTGTTTGGTTCACAATTCTAAGAAGGGGCAAAGTGTCAACACTTTTTTCTTCGTTCTTGAGTTTCATGAGTTTTGAAATTTGAATCTTGGGTAATATCCACTTATCAGTGAGTGCATATCATGTGAGTTCTTTTGTGATTGGGTTATCTCACTCAGGATGATACCCTCCAGATCCATCCATTTGCCTAGGAATTTCATAAATTCA
>NW_018391768.1:2405-19100 GCF_900095145.1 Mus pahari | reverse complement strand
CAATTGCTCTATAGTTCAGCTTTAGGTCAGACATGGTGATTCCCCCAGTGATTCTTTTATCATTGAGAAGAGTGTTTGCTATCCTAGGTTTTTTGTTATTCCAGATGAATTTGCAAATTGCCCTTTCCAATTTGTGGAAAAATTGAGTTGGAATTTTAATAAGGATTGAATTGAATTTGTAGATTGCTTTCGGCAAGATAGCCATTTTCACTATATTGATCCTCCCAATCCATGAACATGGGAGTTCTTTCCATCTTCTGAGATCTTCTTCAATTTCTTTCTTCAGATACTTGAAGTTCTTATCATGCAGATCTTTCACTTCTTTAGTTAGAGTCACACCAAGCTATTTTATAATTTTGTGACTGTCATGGAGGTGTTGTTTTCCTAATTTCTTTCTCATCCTGTTTATCCTTTGTGTAGAGAAAGGCCAACGATTTGTTTGAGTTAATTTTATGTCCAGCTACTGTACTGAAGCTGTTTATTAGGTTTAGGGGTTCTTTGGTGGAATTTTTAGGTTCACTTATATATACTATCATATCAACTGCAAATAGTGATATTTTGACTTTGTCTTTTCCAATTTGGATCCACTTGACCTCCTTTTGTTGTCTAATTGCTCTGGCTAGGACTTCAAGTACTATATTGAATAGGTAGGGAGAAAGTGGGCAGCCTTGTCTAGTTCCTGATTTTAGTGAGATTGCTTTCAGCTTCTCTCCATTTACTTTGATGTTGGCTACTGGTTTGCTGCAGATTATTATTATTATTTTTTTATGTTTAGGTATGGGCCTTGAATTCCTGATCTTTGCATGCCTTTATCATGAAAGAGTGTTGGATTTTGTCAAATGCTTTCTCCGTATCTAATGAGATGATCATGTGGTTTTTGTCTTTAACTTTTTTTATATAGTGGATTAGGTTGATGGGTTTCCACATATTAAACCGTCCCTGCATCCCTAGAATGAAGCCTACTTGGTCATGATGGATGACTGTTTTTATGTGTTCTTGGATTTGGTTTGCGAGAATTTTATTGAGTATTTTCACATTGATATTCATAATGGAAATTGGTTTGAAGTTCTCTATCTTTGTTGGGTCTTTATCTGGTTTAGGTATCAGAGTAATTATGGCCTCATAGAATGAATTAGGTAGAGTACCTTCTGCCTCCATTTTGTGGAATAGTTTGAGAAGAACTGGAATTAGGTCTTCTATCTGTTGAGGCCTGTTTTTGACCGATTATATGGTCAATTTTGGAGAAGGTACCATGAGGTGCTGAGAAGGAGGTATTTGTTTTAGGATGAAATGTTCTGTAAATATCTGTTAAATCCATTTGTTTAATATCTGTTGGTAGTTTCACTGTGTCTCTGTTTAGTTTGTTTCCAGGATCTGTCCATTGATGAGAGTGGGGTGTTGAACTCTCCCACTATTATTGTGTGAGATGCAATGTGTGCTTTAAGCTTTACTAAAGTTTCTTTAATGAATGTGGCTGCCCTTGCATTTGGAGCATAGATATTCAGAATTGAGAGTTCATCTTGGAAGATTTTACCTTTGATGAGTATGAAGTGTCCCTCTTTTTCTTTTTTGATAACTTTGGGTTGGAAGTCAATTTTATTCGATATTAGAATGGCTACTCCAGCTGATTTCTTTGGACCATTTGCTTGGAAAACTTGTTTTCTAGCCTTTCACTCTGAGGTAGTTTCTGTCTTTTCCCTGACATGGGTTTCCTGTAAACAGCAAAATATTGGGTCCTGTTTGTGTAGCCAGTCCTGTTAGTCTGTGTCTTTTTATTGGGAAATTGAGTCCATTGATATTAAGAGATATTAAGGAAAAGTAATTGTTGCTTCCTGTTATTTTTGTTGTTAGAATTGGGATTCTGTTCTTGTAGGTGTCTTCTTTTAGGTTTGTTCAAGGGTTACTCTCTTGCTTTTTCTAGAGTGTAGTTTCTGTCCGTGTATTGGTGTTTTCCTGTTATTATCCTTTGAAGGGCTGGATTCATGGAAAGATATTGTGTGAATTTGATTTTGTCATGGAATTCTTTGGTTTCTCCATCTATGTTAATTGAGAATTTTGCTGGGCATAGTAGCCTGGGCTGGCAATTGTGTTCTCTTAGTGTCTGTATGATATCTGTCCAGGATCTTCTGGCTTTCATAGTCTGTGGTGAGATGTCTGGAGTAATTCTAATAGACCTGCCTTTATATATATTACTTGACATTTTTCCCTTACTGATTTTAATATTCTATCCTTATTTAGTGCATTTGTTGTTCTGATTATTATGTGTCAGGCAGAATTTCTTTTCTGGTCCAGTCTATTTGGAGTTCTGTAGGCTTCTTGTATGTTCATGGACATCTCTTTCTTTAGGTTTTAGATGTTTTCTTCTATAATTTTATTGAAGATATTTGCTGGTCCTTTAAGTTGAAAATCTTCATTCTCATCTACTCCTATTATCCATAGGTTTGGTCTTCTCAATTGTGTCTTGGATTTCCTGATTTTTTTGAGTTAGGATCTTTTTGCATTTTTCATTTTCTTTGTTTGTAGTATCCATGTTCCCTATGGAATCTTCTTCACCTGAGATTCTCTCTTCCATCTCTTGTATTCTGTTGCTGATGCTGGCATCTATGGTTCCTGATTTCTTTCCTAGAGTTTCTATCTCCAGAGTTGTCTCCCTTTGAGTTTTCTTTATTGTTTCTACCTCCATTTTTAGATCCTGGATGGTTTTGTTCAATTCCATCACCTGTTTGGTAGTGTTTTCCTGTTACTCTCTAAGGGATTTTTGGGTTTCCTCTTTAAAGGCTTCTAGCTGCGTACCTGTGTTTTCCTGTATTTCCTTCTTAAAATCCTCCATCATCATCATGAGAAGTGACTTTAGATCCATGTCTTGCTTTTCTGGTGTGATGGTGTATCCAGGACTTGCTATGGTGGGAGAGTTTGGTTCCGATGTTGCCAAGTAACCTTAGTTTCTGTTGCTTCTGTTCTTATGCTTGCCTCCTACCATCTGATTATCTCAAGTTCTTGCTGCCCTCAATATATCTGATTGGAGCCTGTCCTTCCTAAAATCCCAGTTGATTCATGACTCCTCAGAGTCCAGCTTTCTCTGTGATACTTCGATTGTGGACTCCTGTGAACCTGAGATTCTGGGTGTGTCAGAGTTCTTGGTGGTCAAGCTCCTCTGAGACCCTGAAATACTGTTGTGACCCAGCTCCTGCTATCCCGGGAACCTGTTATCCTAAGTTCCTGGGCATGTTACAGTGTCTGGAAGTGGTGTCTCCTTTGAGGATCATGGAGCTGTCTGGTCTGTTTGAAACCAAGGAAAACCAGAACTGATCAAAAGGAACCGGAGCCTCTGGTCAGGAAGGGCTCTGATGTCCTTGTTCCTGCTGTCGAAGGCCCATCACAATTGGATTGGAGCAGATGTTGTGTTCCACTCACCAGTGATCCTAAGATTGCATAGAGAGTTCCTAGGGGACTGTGGGGGTGTCCGCCAACTCCTTGCCCTAGGTGACCTGGTGCTGGTGCCTATGGGAAGGGACCCATGCCCCTGGTCAGGCCAATTCTCTGCTTCCCCACTGCAGTCTCAGGTCATGCATGATTGGATTGGAGAAGATGTTGTGTTCCACTCACCAGTGATCCTAAGATCTTGTAGAGAGTCCTCTAAAGATCATGGGGGTGTCCACTGACTCTATGCCCTAGGTGACCCAATGCTGGTGCTGACCAGAAAAGACCTCCCATGTGTTTCTTAACCTATTCAAATTTACAGTCAAGACTCACTGTGACAAGGTCCACCCCTTCCCAATCTGAAACCCCCAAACATCACTTTAAACCACAAGGTTTTACAGTTGATCCTCAAATGACTATTGTCTCTCTCACAATGAAAAATTCACCCAGTCCTCTACCAACTCCAACTACAAAAGTCCCTAAAAGCTTTATCAGATCCAACATTATAAATTCAGACTCTCCTGAGAATCAGGATGCAATTTCAGCCATGATCACCTATAAAAATATAAAAATTATATAATCCCATCAAACTGTGACACAGAATAAACATTGCCATCCCAATGGGGTTAAATGGAGAAATGGAGAGAAAGGATCACATCCCAGCAAGAACAAAACCTGGCAAGGAGCACACTGTGGCCCATGTCCAATATCTAGGGCATATGGTATCATGATATAAACACCAACAGGCTTGGGCAGCTAAGCTCCTAGAGATTTGCTGTTTGTAGCCCACTTGGCCTCTCTCTGAAGCTGTTTATACTTGGTATCTGTGCCTTTCCTCTGCAGAATTATCTATCTGTGGCATCTCTAACATCCTTGGCTTGCCATTGCAGTTTAAAGTTTACCTTGAGGGTTTACTTTTACATTCTGGGGGGTGGTCCTCTGTAAACAATCCATCCTGCTACACACTGCCAGACTTCCTAGATTTCCTTTGGAATTCCAGTGGAAAATTACATGATCCAGTAACTTTTGTATTCTGGATGCACCACAAGAACACTGGCTACATCTAATACCAACTCAAGAATTTCCTGGACTTCCAATTGTCATGACTTCAATATCCGCTGAGAACATCAGCAAATGAATCTGAGAAAGCCTTTTCACTGGTGTAAGAATGTCCTTGGGTGCCATTTATCTCACAGGAAAGTCTTTCAAATTACTGATCTAGTTTGCACCCTTGAGCATGCAATGGCAAGGGTCTGGCCAGAGAATCTTGAAATGCCCTCAAAATATTTCTCTTTATTGGCCCTGGTATATCTTGCTTGGTTGATTTGGTTTGGTTGTATTTGTTGTTTTTTTGTCAATGCAACACAAACCTACATAAACTAAGAGAGAATTGAGAAAATGTCTCCACCAGATTGGATGGCAAGCAAGTCTGTAGGCATTTTCTTCACTAATGTTTGATGCAAAAGGACCACACACACTGTGGGCTGAGGAATCCCTGAGTAGTGGTCTAGTTAACTGTTGTTCCCTATGTGATGTAGAGAATCATGGTGGAACTCAGTAGGGATGTTGAGCACTGTGTTGGTGTGTATACTGTTGTAGATTATCACAGTGGAAGTCTGTAATTATTTATAACATCATGTTAGGAATCTGTAGTTATATATAGCATTATGTTAAGAGTCTGTAGTGATGAAAGGTATCATGGTGGGATTGTGTAGAGGGTAGAGTTCCATGTTGGTGTGCGAAGTACTGTAGAACATCACAATGGGAGTGTGTCATGATGAATACCACCAAAGGAGGACTGTGTAGTGATGCAGACATCATGGGGAGAGTGTGTAGTGGTCAAGGGCATCATAGTCGGGTCTTGTAGCGATATGAGAAGACAGAACCTTGAACAGTACTGCAAGAGATCAGGGATGAGTATTAAAATGGCTCATGTGGCATAATCAGAAAATTACTTCTCTGTCTGATTAAGTCTTAGTTTTTTTTCAGCCATGTTAAATGAGGATTCTACAAACTCAAGTACACAAGTCAACAATCTAAATATAACTTGTTCCTCTTGAAGTTACTGGTTCAATAAAACAGACAAATGCCTCAGGCCCTGAAATTAGCATTGAACATTTCTAAGCCCTCTAAATGGAAATAAAAGATGTACTGGGTTTCCACTTACTTCCTTTTATATTTCATTGGGACTGTAGTGGCTGGTGTCTCTTAAAAGAGGACAAAGAGTAAGAATTGCATTCATTCTTGAGTGACTGTCTGCATTCTCCTTATGCCTGGAGGCCCTCTATGAATTACTGAACTAAAAAGAAATCTTCCAGACTCTGATTTTTTTCTTCCTAGACAACTGCTCTTGACTTTCATCCTGTCAACTTCTTCTCATCATTCTTTCTGTATTTTGTTTATTTGGATATTTCTTCTCTGGCTTTTCTCCCATCCACATATAATTAATACACTAACCTGATGATTCTAAGGGACTGCTCAAAGTAAAGGGTTGGGTTCCAGAGCTTTGGGGTTCTTAATAAGTTGCCTGTCTACTGCCAGTCTGTATCACCTCCCCTGAAACACAAAAACCATTATTCCTAACAGACAAGCTAGGCCTGAAAATGAATTAATTATCATGAAACGTGCCTTATCAACACCTGAAAATCTTATAATAAAATTCATCAACTTGTACAGTTGGTATATGGTGGGGTCTGCTTGAATCCTACATAAATCCAACATAACTCAAATATTATGGCAGTGCAGAAGACAAAAATTTATTGTTATCAAACTGATTCTGGTCAATGGGGCTGCAGAACAGACCCAAGAGCTGAACTACAAACTTGATGGAATGTTGTACAGATTATTTAATGAATGGAACCTTAATGATAAGGGAATAGAATGAGCTATAGCATTGTCCAATCATGTTTTGACATGAGGGGTTGAACAAGGGAGTTTTCTCCAATCAGGTTAGGAGTAAGTTCCTGGGCCTGGAAATGCAAACTTAGTTTGACCCTGCCAGCAACATGAAGAAGCTGCCCCTGAGATATCTGGACTCTGACAACTATTTCCGTATACTAGAAGCTGTGCGGCTACTGGGAAGTCCCCAGCTCCCACTGCATCCTGGGACCTTGGATTTAGTTTCTCTCTATGATTAAATGGAGTTTGAAAATGAAATGGTAGTTCTTATAATTGGTTTCTCTTGCTTGCTCCCAACAAATATGTATTAATAAAATATGTCTTTAACAAAAGATGTATTCAATCAAAACAACCCTGAGATTCTACCTCACACCAGTGAGAATGGCTAAAATCAAAAATTCATCAGCAGATGAGTGGCAGCAGATGCTGGCGAGGATATATAGAAAGAGGAACACTCCTCCCTTCCTGGTGGGAATTCCTGTTGGCACAATTACTCTAGAAATCGGTTTGGTGTTTCTTCAGAAAATTGGACATAGTAGTACTGGAAGATCCAGCAATACTACTCCTGGCCATATAGCCAGAAACATGTAATAAGGACACATACTTTAATATGATCCTAGCAGCCATATTTATAATAGCCAGGAGCTGGAAATAACCTAGATTTTTCTAAACAGAGGAATGGATACAGAAAATGTGGTACATTTACACAATGGAGTACTACTCAGCTATTAAAAATGAGGAATTCATGAAATTCTTAGGCAAATGGATAGAACTGGAAAATATCATCCTGAATAAGGTAACCTAATCACAAAAGAACACACATGGTATAGGAGCTCAAAAACTGCAAATAACTAGGATAAAATTCACAGACCACATGAAGTCCAAGAAGAAGGAAGACTAAAGTGTGGGTACTTCAGTGCTTCTTAGAAGGAGAACAAAATACTAACAGGAGAAAATATGGAGATAAAGTGTAGAGCAGAGATGAAAGGAAAGGTCACCCAGAGACTGTCCCACCTGGGGATTCATCCCATATACACCTACCAATCCCAGACACTTTTGTGGATTCCATGAAGTGCATGCTGACAGGAGCCTGATATGGTCTTTTCTTCAGAGGCTCTGTCAGAGCCTTACAAATACAGAGGCAGATGTTTGCAGTCAACCATTAGACTGAGCACAGAGTCCCTAATAGAGGAGTTAGAGAAAGGACTGAGGGAGTTGAAAGGGCTTGCAACCCCATAGGAAAAACAATATCAACCAACAAGACCAGCCCCCCAGCTCCCAGGGACAAGCCATCAACAAAGGAGTACACATGGCTCCAGCTGCATATGTAACAGAGGATGGCCCTGCCATGCATCAATGGAAGAAGAGGTCCTTGGATCTATGAAGGTTCAATAGATGCCCCAGTGTAGGGGAATGGAAGGCAGAGAGGTAGGAGTGGGTGGCTGGGTGGAGGAACACCCTCAATAGAAGCAGGGAGAGGGAGGGTGGGATAGGGTGTTTCTGGAAGGGAGAAGAAGCAGGAAAGCAAATAACCTTTGAAATTTAAATAAAGAAATTATACAATAGAAAAAAATTAAAATTCCAACAAAAAAGGAAAACAAAAGGTGAGTTTATAGAGAAGGCCTCATTTCTTTTTTGTGTTCCCAGGAGCACCAGTACATGGTTTCTGGCCCTAAACACATCAGCCTGGCTAACAGCATGCACAACAACAAATTCAATGGACAAAACCATCCCTGGAGGTATCAACATCAGCATCCTGACACCAAACTTGATAATTATCATTTTCGGACTGGTCAGGATGACAGGAAATGCAATTGTGTTCTGGCTCCTTGCTTTCCCTTGTGCAGGAATGCCTTTACAGTCTACATCCTGAACTTAGCCCTGGCTGATTTCTTCTTCCTCCTAGGTCACATCATAGATTCCACACTGGTGCTTCTCAATGTTTTCTCCCCCATTATCTTTCTCTTGTGCTTTTACACCATCATGATGGTTCTCTATATCGCAGGTCTGAGCATGATCAGTGCCATCAGCACTGAGCACTACCTGTCTGTATTGTGCCCCATCTGGTATTGCTGTAACCACCCAGAACACACATCAACTGTCATGTGTGCTGTGATCTGGGTCCTGTCCCTGTTCATCTGCATTCCGAATAGTTATTTCTGTGGATTCTTAAATACCAAATATAAAAATGACAATGGGTGTCTGGCATTGAACTTCTTTACTGCTGCATACCTGATAATTTGGTTTGTGGTTCTCTGTCTGTCCAGCCTGGCTCTGCTGGCCAGGTTGTTCTGTGGCTCTGGGCAGATGAAACTTACCAGATTGTACGTGACCATCATGCTGACCGTTTTGGTTTTTCTCCTTTGTGGGTTGCCCTTTGGAATCCACTGGTTCCTGATATTTAAGATTAAGGATGATTTTCATGTATTAGATCTTGGATTTTATCTGGCATCACTTATCCTGACTGCTATTAACAGCTGTGCCAACCCCATCATTTACTTCTTCGTGGGCTCCTTCAGGCATTGGTTGAAGCACCAGACCCTTAAAATGGTTCTCCAGAGGGCACTGCAGGACACTCCTGAGACAGCTGAAAACATGGTGGAGATGTCAAGAAGCAAAGCAGAGCTGTGATGAAGAGACTCTGCCTGGACCTCACAGGTGGCTTTGGAGTGAGTACTGCCATGCTGCACTTGACCACTGTCCACTCTCCTCTCAGCTGACTGACTTAACATGCCTCAGTGGTCCACCAACATCTTCCACAGCTCTCCACTGACTTAGTTTTTATACCTTTCTCAAGTAATAGCATTAATCAGAATGTATAATGTCTACACCCTTCTTGACATTAATCAAATTCTCATACTAACTTCCTCTGAAGCTTTCTTGCTGTTTCTTTGCAAATTTTGTTGCCATGGAAATAGCCGAGGTCCAGAACCATGAATCTCTTGTCTGTGATTGTTCTGGACCTGAATGCAAAGACAAAGGGGCCAGGGGATGATCCTGTGCCACAGTGCTCCATACCCAAACACCACCAAGAGAGAGCTGGTCTCCCAGGAGTCCAGTCAAGCCTGTGAGCACAGGTAAGACAACCCCTTCTGTTCAAAGGGACATGCCTGGAACCCTCAGGACACAGGATCAGAGTAGCAGGATCCCTCCAGTTTCCATCTGCACCCTGTAGCTGACCCTGTGCTACAGCTCTCCATACCCAAATTCCTCCCAGGAGTACTGACACACAGGCTTGCAGGAGAGACAAGATACAGTAAGAGACATCAAGACCAGCTAACACCAGAGATAACCAGATGGCAACAGGCAAGGGAAAAAGCAAAAGCAAGGCTACTTGGCATCATCAGAACCCAGTTCTCCCAACACAGTGAACCCAGGATACTACAACACACAAGAAAAGCAAGATGCTGATTTAAAGTTACATCTCATGAGGATGATTGTAAAGGATTTTAAGGAAGTAAAAACTCCCAGGGGAACACAGGTAAACAGGTAGAAGCCCTTAAAGAGGAAATACCAAAATCCATTTAAAAATTACAGGAAACCAAAATCAAATAGGAAAAGAAATTGAACAAAATCATCCAGGATCGAAAAATGGAAATAGAGACAATAAAGAAATCAGAAAGGGAGACAACCCAGGAATTAGAATGCCTAAAAAAGAGATCAATAGACATAGATGCAAGCATCACCAACAGAGTACAAGAGATAGAAGAGAGAATCTCAGGTGCAGAAGATGCCATAGAAAACATTGACATAGCAGTCAAAGAAAATGAAAAAAGCAAAAAGGTCATAATCCAAAAAATCCAAGAAATCCAGTATACAATGAGAAGACCAAACCTAAGGATAATAGGTATAGAAGAAGGTAAAGATTCCCAACTTAAAGAGTCAGTAATTATATTCAATGAAATTATAGAAAAAAAACTTTCCTATCTTAAAGAAAGAGATGCCCATCTAGAACACTCCTGTTGCTGAGTTTTGAAACATAGACTTAAAAGTACCTACTATTTGTTCATTTTATGTTCATTACTTAGTCAGTCATTTCTGCCTCTTCCAATTGTATTAGTTTTTGACTCATAAATTATCCCTCTGTCTCATGGGTTTATTCTTATTGAAATGCTAAGATGTGGGTTTTGTGACTTCTTCATAACTTACACTTCATAACTCCAGAACTTTAATTGTATAGTTTTCCATATTCCTTAATTCTTGTGTGGTTTCTCCTTTTAATGGGTCCCTAATTTTATTAAATTGTTTCTTGAACTTTCATAGCATAAATTTATAAAGTTTTTATTATAGTTTAAGCTGGTATGTATGTCTATTTCATTCTTACTTGATAAGCTGACAACATTCTAAGAGCTTTATGGTGATTTCTTTTTCTTTGGTTTTTCAAGACAGGATTTCTCTGCATAGCCCTGGCTGTTCTGGAACTCACTTTGTAGACCAGGCTGCCCTCGAACTCAGAAATCTGCCTGCCTCTACCTCCCGAATGCTGGGATTAAAGGCGTGTGCCACCATGCCTGGCTTTATGGTGATTTCTTGTTGGTTTAACTTAAAAGGTATAATTATTTTTAAAACACACAATTATAAGCATTTATTAGCATTTTTCCTTGTTTATAGATTGGTATTTGAACTTGTGTATTGTATCTTTAAAGAAACTTCAACATTTATAATTGCAAGAGAGCCTCATATCTCTTATAAATTGCTAACTCAGTCACAAAATGGGGCTTTTCCAAACCCATTCTTTTTTGTGACCAAATTCTTACATTCACTTCACAAAATTACACCTCTTGGAGTTGCTTTTAGTAAAGTTTTATTATCAGATTGCTCTTATTTTCATTTCTTCAGCTTAATTAAGTCAAATTGTATATATATTTCTTCAAATGAATCTTCTTCCCACTCTTTGCTAGACCAACTAAGTACTTGCTACATTCTAAATGCTATCCATCCTTATACCCAGAGATTAATCTAGCTACTACCCCTCCTCAAAGAAGCCCATTGTTACAGCAAATGGAGACTGTCACAGAAAATCACAACTGGATGTAATGAACGCAGAGATTAACAGATCATGGGAAGCACAGACCCATGAATACATCTACATCATAGCTCCTGCATCTATGACCCAAGTAACATCATGGCAGATGGCATAAAGATTTTAAATGCCAGAATACCAGGCAGTCTGCTGTGAAACTGTCTCTCCTGAAATAGCTAAATAAGCAAGGGGACAATGGCAAAAGTAATGGACATGTTAGTGTGGAAGGGAAATTGTCACAAGGTCACACGCCTAAACAAAGAGCCTCAGAAACTAGTGATTTCTGTGAGAAAGAGATTTATACCATCTCAGGGATGATGCCTTATTGGCTGTCCATTGAAGAGTGGTCAACTCTGAAACCGTACACATACAAATAATGAAAACAGATTCAGCAAGTTTGGGAGGAAGGCATATATATGTTTTTTGTTATGTAGAAGAAATCCAATAAATAATTTCTAAATACATAAAACAGATTGACTCTTAAATGACACTATTAGACAGCAAATAGCTGAATCTGGATATAAAGTGTGACTCCAGAAAAGAGACCATAGGAGATAAATAACCCTTGTAAATGTTACTGTTTATACTGCACAAAAATAGGTAATAAATTTCATGTATGGAGGGAGGAGGCAGTATAAACTACACAAGTTACATTCTAGTTTTTAATGAAATATTCAGTTAATTCAGCTTTCAACAGGACTAACTAAAAACAGAAGTATAACTTTACAAATCAGAGAGTGTAGGAAAAAAAAGCTATGGAAAGAGAAAGTACAAGTGTGACATCTGGAGAGTGGGACTCCGGGAGAGGTTCACTCTGTGTGCACTTGTCTATCAGTTACAATAAAAGGATACCTACAAGTCAGTTATCAGGTAAAGAAAACAAGAAAGAAAAAAAGCTGGGCCATGAGGAAGCTCTAGAGACACCATAATTAACTTTAGTAATAAATCTCACATACAGCTCAGTTTAGCCAACATCATTACTGCCTAGGCTCATAGTTGGCAATTAAAGCTTCAGAATGGCACTTACTTACAGAGGTGGGGGATACCAGATAAGGTGGCATGGGAAAGGTTCACATATGAGTGGAACCTGGGAAGTCATCCAGAAATATCTCTGTGAAGAAATGCATTGCACATTGACTTGGTATCTTATTAATCCAAAGCCCAAGAAATCACATGGGCTGCCCAGCTTCAGTGTAAGTCTCTCTTGGACACTAGCTCTTACTAACTCTCTACCAGTATTTCTTGAGGGATGTAAAAGAATGTTCTAGCATCCACACCCCACAGAAGACTTCAAATTCAGCACAAGTCAGCTCCTCAACTCCTGACAGCGTTGGAAGAAAGGTAAGGATTTGTGTCCAGTATATTTGTTTCCAGAGTTTGATAAAGTATTTGTCTACGTTCCTGTCCTTCTGTTTCAATACTGAGAAGCTGAATGTGGGAACTGCTACATTGGATTTCCTTCAAGGAAAGGATGGAGACATGAGGCAAATGCAAAGGAGTGTTGGCAATCTTAAACATGGGAGGAATGTCAGTAAGGTTACTGAGACCACTGATTCTTCTGTTATCCCAGTTTTGCGATTGTGTTGCCATGGGGAGAATGGTGCATCTTACATTCATTTAAGAGCCAAGGTGAAAGCTAATGTGGTCACATACTTCCTTGATCTCATTAGTTAGAGAATGAGGAAGGAAGATTACATTCACCTGAAGTCAGCCTGGGCTACACAGAAGGCTGCAGCCTACCCTGGGCGACATGGAAAGACTTTCTCAAAAAGAAAGAAAGAAAAGGAAGGAATGGGTCAGGATCACATTCAGACCTTGTTTCCCAGACTGACTGCTACTAACCAGGTCTCATTGTTCTATTTGCTTTTCAGTGTTATTTTTCTTTGCACATCTGAGACCTGAGAAGGTGACAAAAGAAAAAGGATAGCACAAACTGCAATATTTGAGGAATGTGCCTGAGTTGACTGGTTGAAGGATAAGGATGATACACAATTTTTCATCATAAGACATTCAATAGTAGAGCACTGTTTGTAACCCTATACATAGCCAGAGAAGAAGCATTTCCCAGAAGAGAATAAATCCTAGCTAACGTTTTAATAGCAGAAAAGGACAGTCACGCAAGTGGAAAATCACTGTCTTTGGCAACTCAAACCACTCAGGTCAAGAGATAGAAGCCAAAAATTCACTACTCACCACCCTGTTCATTCTCCTAGTGATGTCTCCCAGTAACTTTAAAACCACATGCTACACTGAAAAGCACTGTGTACTTTGACAACAAAGATGCTAGTTTGCTTTCCATACCCTCCAGCCATCTAAGGTTTTGAAAGCTTGTCTTAAAAATAAATAAATAGATAGATGATAGATAGATAGATAGATAGATAGATAGATAGATATAAAACTTTATTTTCTGAATGTTAGGAGAATGGACTGACCCTCTCTCAACCACTGGCAGCCTGCTTTCTAGGTGTGTCCTCTGAAGGGAGTCACCTCTAGTTTGTGAGGCAAAAGAGAGACATTGGAGTGGAGCATCTGTCCTTAATTGGCATATACCTTTATATCTCTTCCTCCTCACTGGATTCCCTTTCTCATTTCTAAACTTTAAAAAGAAAAATATTAATTTTTATCTCTTGGACTACTGGAAGAACTAAAAGAGAAAAGAGTAGTTGATTTCAGCTCAGTTGCTATTTTTATAAATAGGGTTTGTGAGTGTGTGTGTGAGCATATGTGTCTGCGTATCTGTGTATCTTTGTATGTGTGTGTGTGTGTGTGTGTGTGTGTGTTTATGTGTGTGTGTGTGTTGTTGTTGTTTCTTTATATTTTAAGTCCTACACTTCTATTTCCCTTCAAAAGCTGCTCTCAAGCAAAGGCTTTTTCCTGCAAAGTAAATACTACTAAAGACCTCCTGGCAGACAGAATGGAATCCATTCATGTGGCTTACTTCACACCAAGCCAATTAAGTCTTCCTTTTGTTGTTCTGTTTTAATTTCTCTCCCTCTTTTCCTGGGGCTGAGACATCACACTCCTTCTTCTGTTCTTTATGTTGCTGGGAAATTCAGTCCAGGGTCATATATAACCCTCTGCCATTCTCCTCCAACCCAGCCTACCCATACACACACAATCTGTGTACAAAAATAAATCTACATGCTCAGCCAAGCCATACTGAGTCCTGTGTTATGGTAGAAATCAGAGTTCCCTCAGTAATGAGAGAATTTTAAACCATCATCCCCCAAAATTGTAAAAAAAGATTCAAAAGGAAGTTCAATCACAATTTTACTAAAATTTCACAGCAAAGTAACAGAGTAAGCAAGCTGTAAATCTGGGCAGCTGCCAGTAGGAGGGTGATGGAGAAGGAGAAGAGAAAAAGCCGTGGCTTTGACATCCCAAGAAGGCTGGCATGTTCAGCAATGGAAGTGGGGAAGAAACTCCATGGTGGAAAGGGATGTGGGTTTCAGAAATGATGGAGAAAGTCCAGAGTGTCAGGAAATTCTTGCTTGGACTTTTGAACCATGTGATGGTTTGTATATTCTTGGTCCAGGGAGTGGCACTATTTGGAGGTGTGCCCTTGTTTGAATAGGTGTGACCTGGTTGGAGGAGGTGTGTCACTGTGGGCTTGGGCTTAAGACCTTCACCCAGGTTGCCTGGAAGTCAGTCTTCCACTAGCTGACTTTGGATGAAGATGTAGTACTCTCAGCTCTGCCTGTGCCATGCCTGCCTGGATACTGCCATGCTCCCACCTTGATTATACTGGACTGAACTTCTGAACCTGTAAGCCAGCCCCAATTAAATGTTGTTTTTATAAGACTTGCCTTGGTCATGGTGTCTGTTCACAGCAATAAAACCCTAAGACAGAAGTTGGTACTGGCAGTGGGGTATTGCTGTGATAGGCCTGACCATGCTTTTATTTGAAAGAATGTGATTTTTTAAGAATTTGGATTTGGAAAGCAGTAGAATGCTTTAAATGGGGCTTAATGGGTTATGCTAGTATGAACATGGAAGACTTTGTTGCTGGGAGTAATTTGAACTGTGTTGACCTGGCCCAAGAGATTTCAAAAGACAAGTATTTCAGCATGTGGCATAAAGACTGTTTTTGTGGTATTTTGATGAAGAATGTGGCTACTTTTTGCTGTTGTCTGAAAAGTCTGCCTGAGGCTAAGGTGAAGAGACTCAGATTAATTGCATTGACAAAGGAAGTTTCAAAAAAGCTCAGCAGAGACTTTATTCTCTGGTTAAGTCTTATGAAGAGAAGTTTGAACAAACATAGCAAGCTTAGAAAGGAAAAATATAAAATATATGGTTTGAGTATTAAAGGGGTACCAGGAAGGGAAATGGAGCAAAATCCTGTGTTTTAGGAAATAACAGATTAAGGTAGTGGGACCTTCGGGCAAGATCCTACCCAGCCAAATTTAGATCCAGGAATGTTGGTACACACCTTTAATCCCAAGAGACAGGGATGCTGATCTCTGTGTTCAAGGTCAATCTACAGAGCAAGACACAGGATATCTAAGCTTAGGCAGAGAAGGATCTAGAAAGCAGAAAGCCAGTGACAATGTAATAGTTCAAGTGGGTCATGTTCTAATTCCTGCAAGCAGCAGAACTCGGCTGCTTCAGCCATGTAGCTCTGGCTCTAGAGTTTACAATGGAAAGAACTACTGGGACAATTGATGCTGGTTAGCTGGAGCTAAGAAATTAGCAGTGATTATCAAGACACCAGCATCACTGAGGTGAAATCTTCTGGGAATGTTTTCTGGGAGTACAAAGAAGCTGTGTTCCAGAGATAGCCAAGGTTGTACCTCATTATACAGCTGGACTTGGTAATGTGTAAGAATCACCCAGGTGGTACTGGTTTTGAAGGCATGAAGGTGTCATGAAGAACAGCTGAGGCTTGGCACTATGAGAGGTCATGGAAAGCCATTAGAAAAGGTATAGCCTCAGCTGAAGTTGATGGCCCAGGACCGATGGGGTCATGCAAAGGATTTGAGGCTTGGCACAATGAAGAGAGCCTATGAGAGGCTATTGGTGAAGCCTAGTTGGAGTGGAACACCACAGTGTATTTTAGATGTCAGTACCATGGGATGATCACCAAGAACAGCAGCCATAGTGGAGTGAATCAACCTGAGCTTAGAGTGCTACAGAGGGCAGAGCTTCAGAAGTGATGCCAGGCCTTAGGAGGGAATCCCAGACACTGAAACAAGAAGCTGTAACATTGAAATTGCATTGGAGATTCAAAGATGTTAAAGATGCCAGAGCCATGGGATACATGCTGAGGAAAACTGCTAACAGGGAGTGGAACCAGCCCAGGAGAAAGNNNTTTGTTGCAGTCAACAAAGATGAAAAAGGAGTGGAGATCTGAAGAC
>NW_018391768.1:0-2119 GCF_900095145.1 Mus pahari | reverse complement strand
GGAAGTCAGTCTTCCACTAGCTGACTTTGGATGAAGATGTAGAACTCTCAGCTCTGCCTGTGCCATGCCTGCCTGGATACTGCCATGCTCCCACCTTGATGATACTTGACTGAACCTCTGAACCTGTAAGCCAGCCCCNATTAAATGTTTTCATAAGACTTGCCTTGGTCATGGTGTCTGTTCACAGCTGTAAAACCCTAAGACAGACCATGTTCCAAAGAAAAGGAGATCTAAAGAAAGAAAGGTGAATGTTATACTTTTCTGAGTTAGTGCATTCAGTGAAGCACACAGGCTTAATTGAACCCCCCAGGGAAGGTCAGAGATAGCTCCATAAAGGATGAGTGAATTGTCATTCTTTCTGCAACCTTAGCAATCCCCTGACCAGGTGACTGACAGGTGCAGCTTTGTTATGTCAAGGGAGGAGGTAAATACATGTGAACTGTAATCTGTTGTGCAGACTAAAGTCACATCTCAACCCAGAATTAGGGGTAGAAATCAGAATCCACTCTTTTGACCATTCAGAAGAATCTTTCCCTTAATGTACCTCAACAAAACCCTGATATCTTCATCTTTTCTGTGTTATTTTAAGCCCTGGGGAGGCAAATGTGATGCTTGTCTTCCTGGGGCTACAAGAGGGTAGGAAATGAATCCAACCCTGACCATGACAAAAGAGAAATATATCCATGAGATTTAAAAGTACTGAGTTACACACAGGAAAAATGACCCAGACTATAGAGTACACAAAAGCTCTGAATTTGAATCCACAGTCCATAATTCTTGATCCATGTGGTCATGTTACTCTCCTTTTACTTATAAATGACTTTATTTAGAAATGTTGACAACAATATCTAAATTACATTATGACTGCTGAAAGAAAGGTCAATGTTAATGTGCTCAAATATGGTCTGTGTTCTCAGGAACACCACTGGAAGATTTGTGAGCATGGATCCAACCATCTCATCCCACAACACAGAATCTACACCACTGAATGAAACTGGTCATCCCAACTGCAGTCCAATCCTGACCCCATCCTTCCTGGTCCTCATCACTTCCTGGTGGGACTGGTAGGAAACACCATTGTACTCTGGCTCCTGGGATTCTGCAAGCTCAGGAAAGCCATCTCAGTCTATGTCCTCAACCTGGCTCTGGCAGACTATTTCTTTGCTGCCACAGATTCTCTGCTACGAATCATTGACTTCTATGGCATCCATGCCCATAAATTAAGCAAAGGTATCTTAGGCAATGCAACAATCATTCCCTATATCTCAGGCCTGAGGATCCTCAGTGCTATTAGCATGGAGCACTGCCAGTCTGTATTGTGGCCAATCTAGTACCACTGCCACCACCCAAGAAACATGTCAGCTATCATATGTGCCCTAATCTGGGTCCTTTCTCATGGGCATTCTTGATTGGTACTTCTCAGGATTCCTGGATGGTACTCATCATCACTTGTAGAAAACTGTTGACTTTATTATAACTGCATTTCTGATTTTTTTAATGCTTTTCTCTGGGTCCTGTCTGGCCCTATAGGTGAGGATCCTCTGTCATTCCAGGTGGAAACCCCTGTCCAGGCTCTATGTTACCCTCTCTCTTACAGTGATGGTCCACCTCATCTGTGGCCTGCCCCTTGGGCTTTACTTGTTCCTGTCATATTGGTTTGGGGTTCATTTACATCATCTCTTGTGTCACATTGACCAAGTTACTGCTGTCCTGTCCTTTGTAAATAGCTCTGCCAATTCCACCGTTTATTTCCTTTTAGGCTCCTTTAGGCAGCATGGAAAGCATCAGTCCCTCAAAACAGTTCTTAAGAGGGCTCTGGAGGACACTCCTTAGGACAATTATACAGACAGACATCTTCAAAAAAACCACGGAGATGTCAGAAAGCAGATGTTGAGAGTCAACACAACATTAACTTATTCTTCTCTCAGAAATGCCTCAGTGATTGCAACACTTTCAATTAAAAAAACAAAACAAAACAAACAAAACAATTTTCTTTATTATTATTATTATTATTATTATTATTATTATTATTATTATTTTCTTTACTTACATTTCAAATGCTATCCCGAAAGTTCCCTATACCCACCACCCCTCGCCCCTGCTCCCCTACCTACCCACT
>NW_018391767.1:21610-23008 GCF_900095145.1 Mus pahari | reverse complement strand
CAATGCAAGTGAGGTTTATTGCTACCTTGCAGAGTGTTGGGATGCTCAAAATAATGATATAGCCCTTATAGTGCGTTTACCTATGTTTATCCCCATTCCTGTAGAAGATGATACAGACACATTCCCCCTTATAGATATAATCAGATATAAAAGGGATTTTGGTATTACTGCTGCCATTGTATCTGCCATAGTTATTTCTGCTGTAGCGGCTACTACAGCTGGAATAGCCATGACTAATCAAGTGCAAACGGCCAATNCTATTAATCAGATAGTTGAGAAAACAGCTTTGGCCTTACAAACTCAAAATAATTATAATGCCCATGTAGAACCGGGCATCCTTTTAGTGAAACAAAGAGTGGATGTAATACAAGAAGAAATAGATGCTTTGCATAAAATGATTCAGTTATCGTGTGTACATGCTTTAAATGGCTTGTGTGTCACCCCCATAAAGGCTAATATTACTTCCCTTAAGGAAAAACAGTCAGCACTCAGTAATTATTTAAAAGGAAATTGGTCTGCTCAAGAAAAAGCTATTACTAAACAGCTTGTTTTTCAGATAGCCTCAATCAACGCAACAAGATTGGATCCAGTTACCCTTGGAGANTTTACATCATGGATTACCCGAGCCTTTTCTTGGATTAAAGAGTGGGCNGGCATGGCTGCTATGGCTGCTCTTATGTGTCTGGCTGCGTTCATCTGCCTATAGTGTTTCTGTTGCCTGAAAAGAGATCATGCCAGACATAAGGCTGTGGTTTATCAGGCTCTTGTAACTATGGACAGCAGAGAAGAGCCTGCTGTGTGGCTTGCCGAGCTAAAAGGAGATTAAGGTCACCCCTGTGTGCATGAGTATGGATGATGGAGAAGCGGTGTACAGACCGATGCTCTATTTTGGATGTGACTATCAGTTGCTAAAAGAAGGGGCAGGCTCGCCTGCTCAGAGCNATAACCTGGACAGCCAGATTACCATGGGATGCCAGGCAAAGCACGGCACAGAGGACAGCTAGTAACCAGTTTAGCGTCCTCTGGAGGATATGTCTGATTGCATAAAGGTAGTGTCCAAGAACCTTTCCCCAGAAAACTGACACAGGTGCTGGTCAAGGTCTCACTGGGTGAGGAACCCAGATGAAGGTGTTGTACAAAGCCCTTTCTACATCGTTGGGGAATCAGACCTCTATCTTCACCCATGTGTTGACNAATGGCTTATGTTTTCCACCTAAATGAGGTACCCTTCCAACAACTGAGGTTGCTCCCTTGAGGAGTTACATGGTCTGTCACGTGTGTTGAATGTGCGATCAGCATATAAAACAAAAAAGGGTGAGATGTAGCAAGCCACATCATTTGCCATTACAAGATGGTACTGACTTCCATTGCCCATCATGATAACAACTTGTTTGTCTC
>NW_018391767.1:18023-19423 GCF_900095145.1 Mus pahari | reverse complement strand
TTTTATAAATTTTGAATTTAAACTTTATTTAGAACAACATCTGGATAAATCTTCAGCAATGCACTTTTAGCTAAAAAGAGATTCCTGAAGGCAAGAACTTCCCTAGGCACTTTTTGAAAAAAAAAAAAAAAAAAAAGCTACCCAAGCTTCCCTGAGGCTGCTCTGAGCTTTGCATTAACTCAAATGCAAATATTTTTTAATCTGAGCATTTGGTCTGAGCACTTGGCCCTCCTGCAGTGAGGACAGATTCCAGGGGAACAATTGACTGTCTGCCCATGCCTCTAATTTTGGACAGTCTTAAGGCTTTTAAAACATTTAAAAATTGTGGAAAAGTTGCTTGTATGGTAATTCCCTGCAAGGCATCAATCATAGCCAAATTGTATGAGAGTCCAAATTTGCAGAAAGACAACGAATCTATCTAGATAAGTCTGTCTTTTGCTTCGTATGGCTGGATGGCGGCAGAGAGCTATATTAGCGCTCTCATAAGATGATTACTCTTGCAACAATCCTAATTACAATATATAGNTGAATTAAAGATCTAAAATTTGCAATCAAGCTGCAAGCTGCAGTCAATGGAACATTGACAATTTTAACCATAATTTTTAAGTTTTTATGCAACATTAGAATATATATTTATATAGAACTTTTGGTAAGCAAAACCCAATTTTAAACAATTTATTATCTTAAAAATCAATACCAGAAGCATCACTTTAATGTTACGAAGTTTGGCTGCCAATTTATGCCTGAATGCATGACAGTGCAAATTTTCTCAATTAGAAGTGCCCTAGAGGCCTAGTTTTCTGAGCTGGTTTTTGCCACGTGTTGTTACTTAAAACGACTCCAATCCTGAGTTATCAATTTAAAGCTAACCTTCTTGTAACCAGTTACACCCTTTTGATCATACCCAATAGTTTTTAAGCCAATATTCTATGACCAAGACATGCAGAACACATTTACACCTATAAGACCAGTCAAAAACCAAATGAAGTGGCTACATGAATATTTCAAATTTAGACCAATCAAAGAATTTTACTTTTTATAGCTATATTTTTTAACATAAAAAGCACTGGGAAGGACTTCCCACTCTGACCCATGTGCCCAATGCCTGGGAAAAGGGGGTGAAAAAAATCCCTGAGCAGAGAAATCCCATGACAGTGACATGGCTCAGCCTGCCAAGGGTGTATGGGAGGAGCTAGATTTCATTTTCTTCTTCTTTTTTTTTAAAGATTTATTTATTATTATTATATCTGAGTACACTGTAGGTGTCTTCAGATGCACCAGAAGAGGGCGTCGGATTCCTTTACGGATGGTTGTGAGCCACCATGTGGTTGCTGGGATTTGAAATCAGGACCTTCAGAAGAGCAGTCAGTGCTCTTAACCACTGAGCCATCTCTCCAGCC
>NW_018391767.1:15148-16763 GCF_900095145.1 Mus pahari | reverse complement strand
ATCAGCAAATGAGAGCCACCCCGAAGTTTGGACCTTATCAAAATGCGCTCAGGGAAATCCGATATTCCCTCCTGCCTTTTGCCAACAAGTCAGGCACTTCAGCAGCTGCAGGGGTGATCCAGCAGATGCTTCAGGAGTTGGTGAATGTGGAATGTGACCAGGAGATGGCTGGCAGAGCGCTCAAGCAGACGGGCAGTAGGAGTATTGAGGCCTCCTAGGAATACATCAGTAAGATGGACCCCAGGAATGAGCAGATTGTAAGAGTCATCAAGCAGACCTCCCCAGGAAAGGGCCTGGTGCCCGCCCAGGTGACTCGGCGGCCCAGTTTTGAGGGCACAGGGGAAGCACTCCCATCTTACCACCAGCTGGGTGGTGCAAACCAGGAGGGCTCCGCCGCACTGGAGGAGATGCCACGGCAATATTTAAGACTTCCTCTTCCCCGGAGCCGGCACCCACGGTGCCCCTGCTCACCAACATCCTCCCAAAGGCTACAGCACCGCAGTGGAGCCGGGTGCGCACTTCCCGGGCACACACTGTGGTCGCGGTCATCTATGATCGGAGCAGCCTGGGTATGGGGTGCAGCACAGCCCCTCCTTCCAGAGCAAGACACCAACAGATGCCTATTCCGGCCTGGCCAAGGCCCAGGGTGGCCCTCCCGCCAGCCTCACCTTTCCTGCCCATGCTGGGCTGCAAGCCACCTCACACCACAAGCTGGCGGCTACCCCACCTGGGGCCCACCCATTACACGTGTTGGGCACCCGGGGTCACACGTTTACTGGCGAAAGCTCTGCACAGGCTGTGCTGGCACCGTCTAGGAACAGCCTCAATGCTGACTTGTACGAGCTGGGCTCCACTGTGCCCTGGTCTGCAGCTCCACTGGCACACCGTGACTCGCTGCAGAAGCAGGGTCTAGAGTCCTCGCGGTCGCATGTGGCTTTCCGGGCTGGCCCCAGCAGGACCAACTCCTTGAACAACCCACAACCCGAACCTTCACTGCCCGCCCCCAACACCGTCACCGCTGTGACGGCTGCACACATCCTTCACCCCGTGAAGAGGTGAAGAGCGTGCATGTGCTGCGGCCCGAGCCCCAGACAGCTGTGGGGCTCTCGCACCCCGCCTGGGTGGCTGCGCCCACAGCACCTGCCACCGAGAGCCTGGAGACAGAAGGAGGGCAGCGCAGGCCCACACCCGCTGGATGTGGACTATGGCGGCTCCGAGCGCGGGTGCCCACCGCCTCCGTACCCAAAGCACTTGCTGCTGCCCAGTAAGTCTGAGCAGTACAGCGTGGACCTGGACAGCCTGTGCACCAGAGTGGAGCAGAGTCTGCGAGGGGGCACCGAGCAAGACAAGAATAACAAGAGCCACAAAGGTGCGAAGGGAGACAAAGCTGGCAGAGACAAAAAGCAGATCCAGACCTCCCCGGTGCCTGTCCGCAAGAATAGCCGGGATGAAGAAAAGAGAGAGTCTCGCATCAAGAGTTACTCCCCTTATGCCTTCAAATTCTTCATGGAACAACACGTGGAGAATGTCATCAAAACCTACCAGCAGAAGGTCAGCCGGAGGCTACAGCTGGAGCAGGAAATGGCCAANGTAATTTCTCACTCCCTTCTTACTG
>NW_018391767.1:12980-14288 GCF_900095145.1 Mus pahari | reverse complement strand
TTTCCTTGGTCTTTAGGATGTAAATCAACTAGAGAAAGACTTTTCTTTGGATTCCGTATTTGCATGTAGGTGGATGAATGTCCCATATAGAGGTAGATGTCCCCATCCGTATGGAGACTGAGGCTGGCTGGTGTCTCTTGTGTAGCCTGGTAGACCTAGTCTCTTCCTTCTGAAGGATCCTCACTGCTTGAAGGCAGCCCCGCCCCATACCCTCCGCTGCTGTGGGGTCCTTATAACGCGTTCTGACTTTCCTTGCGTGCAGGCCGGGCTCTGTGAGGCTGAGCAGGAGCAGGTGAGGAAGCTCCTCTACCAGAAGGAGTCTAACTACAACCGCCTAAAGAGGGCCAAGATGGACAAATCCATGTTTGTGAAAATCAAGACTCTGGGCATTGGTGCCTTTGGGGAAGTGTGCCTCGCCTGTAAGGTGGACACTCATGCTCTGTACGCCATGAAGACTCTCAGGAAGAAAGATGTCCTGAACGGGAATCAAGTGGCCCATGTCAAGGCTGAGAGGGACATCCTGGCTGAAGCAGACAATGTGTGCGTGGTCAAACTCTACTACTCCTTCCAGGACAAGGACAGCCTGTACTTTGTGATGGACTACATACCTGGCGGGGATATGATGAGCCTGCTGATCCGGATGGAGGTCTTCCCTGAACACCTGGCCCACTTCTACATTGCAGAGTTTATTCTGGCCATTGAGAGTGTCCACAAGATGGGCTTTATCCACTGAGATATCAAGCCTGACAACGTCCGCATTGACCTGGATGGTCATATTAAGCTGACAGACTTTGGCCTCTGCACTGGATTCAGGTGGACGCACAATCCCAAGTGCTACCAGAAAGGGAACCACATCAGACAGGACAGCATGGAGCCTGGTGACCTCTGGGACGATGTTTCCAACTGTCGTTGTGGGGACAGGTTAAAGACCCTGGAGCAGAGAGTGCAGAAGCAGCACCAGAGGTGCCTGGCACATACTCTGGCTGGGACACCAAATTACATCGCTCCGGAGGTGCTCCTCCGCAAAGGTGATCAACTGGGAGAATATGCTGCACATCCCCACGCAGGTGAGGCTCAGTGCCAAGGCCCAAGACCTCAAGCTGTGCTGTGCAGCTGACTGCCACCTGGGCAGGGATGGGGCAGATGACCTCAAGGCACACCCGTTCTTCAACGCCATTGACTTTTCCCGTGACATCTGAAAGCAGCCCGCGCCCTACGTCCCCACCATGGACACCTCCAATTTTGACCAGGTGGATGAAGAAAGCCCCTGGCAGGAGGCCAGCGGAGAGAGTGCCAAGGCCTGGGACA
>NW_018391767.1:8375-11800 GCF_900095145.1 Mus pahari | reverse complement strand
AAAAAGAAAAAGAGATTCTTTGAAGCAACATTGGAGTACAAAAACAAGCCATACCTTTTGCTTAGACATATAGGTGTGTATATAACTATAGATAAACACACAAAATAGTCCTTATTTCAAATTAGTATGCTTCCTAGTTAAGGTGATTTATATTTGAGTACATTCAGTTTCTTTTGCTTTTCAAGGATGGAATGCATCCCATTTTCATTATGCTATGCCACATCTTCTCACGAGGTTCTTAGCACAGTGTATCCATTACTTAGTATTATCTAGGCAGAAACACTTACAAATTTATCTATGTCTAAGAAACATTCCCCTGTCTGGTTTACATTTGTATGAATGGCATATTCTAAAGTCTGCTGTGCTTGTATTGTGACTTACAGTATTCTCGCTATTTTGTAGTAATGCCGTGTTGTTTACAGCACTCTGACATAGTTTCATGTGGTAGGTTCTTTCTCAGGAACTCAATTTAACTATTATTTATTGGTATATCATTGCATTTGAAAGCTTCTACTGGCACAATTTATTATTAAAACTTTAAAGCCTAAAAAAAAAAATGGTTACAAGCCTATGAGCAGGCCCAGCTCTTTCTTTCTTTTTAAAAAAAGATTTATTTGCTTTATGTATGAGTACACTGTAGCTGTTTTCAGACACACCAGAAGAGGCAATCAGATTTTATTACACATGGTTGTAAGCTATCATGTGGTTGCTGGGAATTGAACTCAGGACCCCTGGAAAAGCAGTCAGTGCTCTTAACCTCTGAGNCATCTCTCCAGCCCAGGGCTGTGTTTCTTGCCCATTCTGTGATTCTCAACCTTTGAGGACGTGAAAGCGAGAGCTTCCTCTCCAAGAAGCACAGGCCACTCTGACAGATTTTCACATTTATTTCAGAGGGTTTGTAAAATCTTGACAGCCTTTATGGGTGTCAGGTGAAGCAAGGCTCAGGTTCTGAAAGGGCTGTCCGGCCATATTTAGCTTCCTGGGATCCTCGGGCCTTGGCTTGTTGGGCCTGGTGCGGTCTGTCTCATTGTTTTCCCTGACTCCGATGCTGTTCATGCTTCTTCTCGAAGCCGTCCCTCCGAAGCAGGAACACCATCCTTACCCTGGCACTTGTGGTGCTGTCATCTCACCGGCCGAGCTCGAGGCCCCCATCCTGGTGCCCCATACTGCCCAGCGTGGAAAGCAGAGGGTATGGTGAGGCAACCCCTCTGTGGAGAGGGATCAGTTCCCTGAGGGTTAGTTTCATGTGTGTATTTGGGGTGTGTGGGAAGGTGGCGGTCCGTGGCCTGCTGTATTGTGGGAGATTAGGAGCCATGGACTCAGAGGCGGGCAGAGGGAGACTGGCTAGGGTGTGACTATGGGGAGGCAACAGAGGATGTGGGGGCCGCAGTCAGTAAGGAGGGCTTTTCTTGTGACCTGTGCACCATCTTCAGTGCCAGTTCACGGTGCTCCTCCCTGCCTGGAGGTTGGGTGTGTGGTCTTGTGAGCTCTGATTACTAAGCTGTGCTGAGTCTCCACATCCACGGGGTNAGTGNGAGACCCATCCCTGTCTCTCTCTGTCTCNGTAGTATCCGTTCGAAGCGCTCTTCCGNAGCCAGCACTATGCCCTCCTCGACAATTCTTGCCATGAATATCTTTTCATCTGTGAATTTTTCATCGTGTCTGGCCCAGCTGCACATGACCTGTTCCATGCCGTCATCTACCTCACGCTCTACATGACACTGGTGAGCTTCCAAATTCTGTGCCTTTGCACAGGCAGACAGCAACTCCTGGAGAATGAGTGTTCTCTAAGCCTTGGACCTGGAGCTCACATCCCAAGCTCAGCCCCAGCTTCTGCTGTGGGGAACTTACATAAGTGTAAGTTACATTGCAGTGAAGAGGGACGTCCCTGCCCTGGACAGGTCACTGAGCTCTGGTCCTTGGTGCCTGGAGGCGGTCAGCTTTTTATCTTACGCAAACAACTCCATCCTGACTCCTGGCTCTTCCTCACCTGATGCCCTTCACCCTTATTCCCATTCGTGTGTCCCAGGCTCAGCATTGGTGTCAGGCACACCCACTCACTGTCACCCTGAAGGGTGCTGGGCTCCCCTGGGCAGACTGCACCCCCAGCCAGCTGACCTTTGACTCTGATTGAGCCTGCAGGTACTGGGAGCAGGTGCTTGCCTTGCTGTGGCCTCGGTTTGAGCTGATCCTGGAGATGAATGTCCAGAGTGTCCACAGCACTGACCCCCAGCGCCTTGGGGGACTGGACCCTCGGCCCCACTATGTAAGGGTGGGCTAAGGTAACAAGGGGGTCTTGTGGTCACACTGAGTGGTGGGTTGGGCACTGCCGAAGGAGTCAGGACTGGGGACAAGAGTAGCAGGGGCAGCTGGGGGTTGTGTCTGCCNGGCAGGCAGGTGTGAGCCTTCCCTTCTTGCTCCCAGATCACAGCCTCTATGCTGAGTTCTCCTCTGCACTTGTCAGCATCAACCAGAGGATCCCCAATGAACACACACTTCAGCTGCTGGGACAGCTCCAGGTGGGGCTAGGCAGGACAGACTTGCCTGCAGGGGAGGGGCTGTGACCTGGCTTTTTAACCTGCTGCTTTCCTTTGGCTTGTGCAGGTGGAGGTGGAGAATTTTGTCCTCCGAGTGGCTGCAGAGTTCTCCTCCAGGAAGGAGCAGCTTGTATTTCTGATCAACAACTATGACATGATGCTCGGGATGCTGATGGTAATGCTGCTCCTCCCACAGGAGTCCCTACAGCTTGTGAGCTCCACCTGAGCTCAGAGCTTCACCCCTGGATCCTGGCAGTTTCCACAGGGTGGAATGAAGGGGAAGAGCTGGCGACAGGGAAGGTTCCCAAGCTCCTGACTCCTCTTGTCTTCCTTAGGACCGGGCTGCTGATGACAGCAAAGAGGTGGAGAGTTTCCAGCAGCTGCTCAATGCTCGGACACAGGTAGGGCCTGGGTGGGGCAGGAATCTGAGATGCTGTTGGACTGACATCCATGTGCAGTCATGATTACAGCCCATTGCCTTGTTGCTGGTCTGTTTCACTTAACTTTTTCATGGTACTAATAGCTTAGAAGCAAAATAAAACTATAGCTATTACGCCTTTAATCCCAGCACTCAGGAGGCAGGGACAGGCGGATTTCTGAGTTCGAGGCCAGCCTGATCTACAGAGTGAGTTCTAGGACAGCCAACACTACACAGAGAAACTCTGTCTTGAAAAACCAACCAACCAACCAAACAAACAAACAAAAACTAAAAAAAACCAAAAACCAAAAACAAAAAAACACAAAAAAATATAGCTATTTATGTATGCATGTGTGTGTAATATAGCTACGTGTATGTATTCATGTGTGTGTGTGCATACAGTATAAGTATGTGTATGTGTGTGTGCACTATAGCCCTGTGTGTATGTGTGCCTGCACTATAGCCCTGTG
>NW_018391767.1:6491-7552 GCF_900095145.1 Mus pahari | reverse complement strand
CCTGTGTGGGCTTGCACTTCTCTCTAGGAGTTCATTGAGGAGTTGCTGTCTCCCCCCTTTGGGGGTCTGGTGTCAGAGGACTGGCAGGCCCTTCCTTTCTGGCTCACTTCATTAAAATGTCTGCTGGGCAGTGGTGGCCTTTGATCCCAGCACTTGGGAGGCAGAGGCAGGCGGATTTCTGAGTTCGAGGCCACACTGGTCTACAGAGTGAGTTCCAGGACAGCCAGGGCTGTCCCTGCCTAGGGTAAAACAAAACAAATGCATATACATATGTACATGTATGTATTCATATCATAGTACAACTGAGGCCCCCAGAAGATTTCTCTGGAGGAGCTTTTATGGATTCCCAGAGCTCCAATCATCTCCAACTTCACTCCAATTTCCCCAGGACAACCCTGTCCCCCACACTATCCTGAAGCTGGAGCATAGTCCCCTCCTTTTCCACCTGTTGAGAAGAAAAGCTGTGAGATCAAGGAAGATCGTGACACTAGGAAGTTCCCACAACTGAGAGTGGACCCAGTTGGAGTCAGTAGCAATGCCTTGTGGCTGTATTCCCCATTAATGAGCCGGCCCCTCCTGCTCCATCCACGGCGCCCGCGGCTCATATCTCGGATTCTCTGCGACGCTGTCGAAGCGCACGAACTGCCTGTCGTCCACGTAGCCCACAGAGATGAACCGGGGCTCCCCGAGGCCGGGCCAGGTCACCGCGGTCTCGAAATACCACAGCGAGTGTGAGCCTGGGGGCGGCGCGCGGTGAGACCCCGACCTCCTCCTGCGACCCCGGGCGGCTGCGCGTGCCAGGAGGGGAGCAGGGCGTGGGACTAGGGTGGAGAAGGGAAGGAGGCTCTGGTGGGCGATGCGGGGACGCAGCGTCCCAGGTGCGGGCCCCTCCCCTCTTCTCAGAGCCNGTTTCCCTTCCAACCCCGCACTCACCTGCACTGGTCTTGGTCAGGGTCAGGGCGGCCACCAGCAGCAGGAGCAGCCTTCTCAGCTCCATTGCCAGATCTCAGATACAGGGCATCTGAGGCCCTCAGGCTGCGTGGACTTTATAACCAGTGCCC
>NW_018391767.1:4308-5366 GCF_900095145.1 Mus pahari | reverse complement strand
ATGTCCTTCAATATGAAACCATCATGGATCCTTTTTATTTTTATTGCATTGATTTAATAATTATGGGTAGGGATGTGCATGTCATGATGCCCATGTGAAGCTCAGAGGATAACTTACAGGAGTCAGGAGTCTCCATTCACCATGTGGCTTCCATGGATCAAACTCAGGGATCCAAGCTTGGTGGCAAGAACTTTTATTCTCTGAGCCATCTCAATGGTCCCCTTGGAGACCATTGGGTTTGAACATTTCCTTAGGAANGTTCCTTCATTCCTGGACTTGGCACATACAAGAGATGCCCACCATGACATTAGAAAAAGCATTTCCTGGCCAGATAGGTACCAGCATTGCCTTGGGCAACTCTGGAGAACCAAGCCTTCTTGCCCAGGCCCCACCTGTGACAGTGCCAGCCAGATGCCACCTGTGAGAGGTCAAATCTTTTAAATTCAGACTCCATTTTAGAGAACTGTCCTGTATGATGAGGTACACTGGCCTGAGCTACCTCAAATTAAAAGGCCCTACTATGATTACATCAGATCAGCTGCTGTCTGGTTTTGGGGGATTGCTAACATTTCCCTGGCACTACACCTGGAAGATCCCATATTTGCTCTGAGAGCTAGGGTGTCACTGTCTGTGTCAGTTTCTGTGGTCCTTTGAATAAGATGATCCCATATTCTTGGTCATTTGAATACTTAGTCCCCAGTTGGTGCTGTTTGGGGAAGCTTAGGAGGTGTGGCCTTGCTGGAGGAAGTCTGTCACTGGGGCAAGGTTGGAGGTGTGAGCTCTCAGCTGTTCCTGCTGCCATGCCTGGTGTTTGCTGAAGTATGTTGATGGCCTCTTAAATCTTTGGTACCCTAATCCCTAGATAAACTTTCTATAAGGTTCCTTGGACATGATGTTTTATCGCAGCAACAGAAAAGTAACAAATACNGTTCCCTTTTCCATCACTGTGGCTTAAGATCTGACAAGACACAGCTTAGGGAGAAGGGGCTTATCCTGGTTTATTGTAGTCCCTAATGCTAAATCTGTCATAGTGCAGCAGGCCCTTCCTTCCTGCTCCA
>NW_018391767.1:1595-2881 GCF_900095145.1 Mus pahari | reverse complement strand
ATCCACAATGCAGAGCAACAACAGGCCTATGCACAGAGCCTTAAGACAGACTATGCTGAACATTGATCCAGATGCCCAAGTCAGGGCTGCAAGAAACAGGTTCACTGAGCTGGGAATAGAGATCAAGCGAGTTCAGGGAGTTCACTCCAGAACACAAGCTGTTAATAGAGAAGATAATAGAGGGGGATAAACATTTTGGTGTGGAGGGGAGAGATGGAGAGATGGCACAGTGATTAAAAACACTGACTGCTCTTCCAGACGTCCTGAGTGCAATTCCCAGCACCCACATGGTGGCTCACAATCATCTGTAATAAGATCTGATGCTCTCTTCTGCTGTTTCTAAAGACAGCGATNTACACACATAAAATAATAAATAAATCTTAAAAAAGAAAGTTTCAGGGGGCGGTACCGAAGTTACAGGAGAGAGAAACATCACTGTTCTTGAAGTGGAAACTTCTGGTTTCTTTGGAAAGTCAGTTCTGTCAAATGATGTTTTGCTAAAGCAGACACGATAAGGACACATGGTGTTTAGAAGGAATATAAATAAGTCCCAACAGACAGCAGATGAGGCTGCATGGTATTGACAAGCCTTACCATTGTTTATTGGTCATCGTTTCTCATGACTCCATAGAGAGAAAAGCACCAAAACCTTCTGGTGATGCTCTGGTGACTTCTTGCGGCTTCTGCAGTGGGATGATTGGCAGAGTGAAGTGGAAGTCTCTGGATATGTGAGCTGACACAGACTCAAGTGGAGAGACTTACATGGTGTTTTGCTGAGTCAAGATTCACAGAAGGCAAGACTCTTGTGAGGACATGTGATGTTTGGGGGGAGTATAATAGGACACAATGGACTGTGATGGCAGGCTTGCATAGCAGGCTTTGCAATGCTACACTGGTCTCAAGTCTTTATCGGCTCTGATCTTTGTTGAGAGAGTCAGGGCAGAGAACTTCTCCTGGTCATTCTTGCTGACTCATGCCAATTTGGTGGAGGCCTGGCAGTTTCTGCTGGGTCAGGCCACAGCTGATGATTCGGGTTTGCTATCCTGACACTGCAGACCTGGACTGCTGGTATCCTGACAATTGGAGATTGAAATTGCCCCCAAGGAACACCTTCTCAACAGCAAACAGCTGAGCCTCCTGGCTTCTTCTGCATCCAATGCCATTGCTGATTCTTGTGAACTGAACTGCTGATATCCTGACAGTGCAGACTGGATTTGCTACAAAGAACCATTTCTACACAGATGCACTTCCCCCATATCCTCATATCCTTTCTTTTTCTCTACTTC
>NW_018391767.1:0-1021 GCF_900095145.1 Mus pahari | reverse complement strand
CAATATCTGATATTGTTATTATTGATAACAATATCTGACGCCCTCTTCTGAAGTGTCTGAAGACAGCTACAGTATACTTACATATAATAATAAATAAATCTTAAAAAAAAAAAAAAAGAAAAAGAAAAATCTAAGCCAATTATCTCATCTGTGGATGTGCTCCTGAGAGTTCAACTAAAAATCACATCCTACACCTGAGAACCCTGGAAGAGATATTGGGGAGAAGGAGAAGAGAAACCACCACAGTAGCCTGGGACAGGGAGAGCCCTGGGCAGCTCCAACATGACATTATTAGTAGATAAAAGAAATGGATGAGAGGAAATGTGTGAATTGTCTTGTGCACCCAGCACATTAAAGGATCCCTAGTTGAGTCTCAGATTTGTCGCCCTTGGGGGCTCATAATCCTGGAGACAGGATAAGGCTCAGGCCTTCCCTGTGTCCTTGTGATCACAGACTCTCAGCATGTGCCTCATAGTGATGGAGAGATCACAGCCCAGTGGTGACACAGCCGAGGTGTGACCCCATCACAGATCAAAACTGACTGAGCCCATCTGGGCACAGCCCTGTTCACACTCAGCTGCCACAGCCTCATCCTGTCCTAACAGATACACACAGCAAGTGACACAGATTTTGGAAGGTTCTCCATATGTCATTTATTTCTTCAAAAAAAATCAAAAGAAAACATAATTCTAAGTATTCTCAATCAATGAAATTAATGAGCAATCAACCCTAGGACATGTTGTTAACAATCAAGGTCCCATTCAGATTCTTATTCTCAGTGTGGAAGTGAGGAGCTGCAGCTCAGGGCAGCATGGAGCTGACAGGATGCAGATGTCCCCCAGTGTTTGACTGGAACAACAAAGTTGGCTGTGGAAGGGAACACAGGGCAGTGCAGGGACAGGGTCCTGGTGTGCAGGGCAGGCTGGGCTCCACAGTTCTTCACATTGAACCTATAGGATCACAGGGAACACCAGACACTGTTGTCTAAAGAGAACTGAGGACTCTGGATGTCACAGGAGAG
>NW_018391766.1:0-9715 GCF_900095145.1 Mus pahari | reverse complement strand
TGTGCCTAGGAACCCAGGCTGTGCAGGGCTGTTGGGCAGGTCTGGGATGTCAGGTCAGGAACAGGCGGTGTCTTCTGTGTCAGTGTCAGTTCTGGATTATCAGTTAGGCTCTGGGGTCAGTACTAAGATGTGGCAAAACCATGGTCCTCCAAGCCACACTGCAGCTCTACTGACCACAGATGCCGTTACGCTGTTTCCCAAGGGAGAAATGAGGACACTGGGATTTAGACAGTTAAGGTACTGTCTGGAGACAACCTAGCTAAGAAGGGGGGGCTAGAACATGAGCCCAGACAGTTCAGTATTATAAGGAAAGGCAGACAGAGAAGGACAGACAGGAAGACACACAGACAGAAAAATAGACAAAAATAGAGATGAGACAGAGACAAAGAACAAGAAAGAAGGCAAGAGAGGAACTTTAAAGAGCCGGGACCATGTCGCAGGCCTGAACCTGAGGCTGTGGGTGTTCTTGTGTGAGGACTCCTATCTGCCCTCCACTGTTCCCTAAAGTCAAGCCTCTGCAGGTCACAGCTGGCCTGCTGGCCCGCTGCCCCACCTCCCTGCAAGACCTCGTGGGTTCGTTTGAAGGCTGCTCCTGCCACCTTGTGGCCAGATCTGGTTCTACATGCCTGGAGTCCACAGGGTTTTCTGCTTCCTCACCAAAGCTTTCTTGAAGGTCCCTAGGTCCTGCTACACTCCAAGAAGACTTGGGCGTTGGCCCCGCTTCTGCTGCAGAGGGTATTAAAATCTTAGACTTCCTGCTAGCACCTCCATTTGACATCAGGCCTGAAGACCCGGCTGTGTCTGGAAGCGCAAGTCTTCAATCCAGGATACCCCATGGACTCCACCCACGAATGCTTTTCAAGAGGGAGGACAGTGTGAGACAGGGTAGACAGTCTTTGACACAACATATACACACATAACTTACACATCACATATACCACATACACGCACAACATACACACATAACACACATGTCACACATACACTACACATATTACACATTACACAAGCAAAGCTACCCAGCCCAGCTTGATATGAGACTTACCAAAATGGGCTTAGGGCAGGATATCACATAGCATGAAGCTACTAGAAGCTTCAGCGGTGTCTGGGAGGTCTGGACCCCTAATTTTCCACAAAGGTCAGAGTGGACACATGTGTAATCCCAGGGAGAAGGTGAGTCAGAGTGGGCACACATGAGGTAGCAGGAGAGATGGTGAGCCAGAGAGGAAACATCTGTAATTGCAGGAGAGATGGTGAGCCAGAATGGACACATCTGTAATCCCAGGAGAGACAGTCAGTCAGAGTGGATACATCTGGAATCCCAGGGTGACCGTGAACCAGAGTGGACATATTTGCAATCCCTGGAGAGATGTTGATTTCGAGTGGACACATTTGTAAGCCCAGGGAGATGGAGAAGCAGAGTGGACAAATCTGTAATCACAGGAGTGAGGTTGATCCAGAGTGGACACTTCTGTAATCACAGGGAGATGGTGAGCCAGAGTGGACACATCTGTAATCCAAGGGAGATGGTGAGCCAGAGTGAACATATCTGTTATCCCAGGAGACACAATGAATCAGAGTGGAAAGACATGTAATTCCAGGAGACATATTTGTAATCCTGGGAGAGACAGTGAGCTAGAGTGGACACAGCTGTAATTCCAGGAGAGATGGTAAGCCAGAGTGGATACTTTTGTAATTCCAGGAGGTGTTGTACCAGAGTGGACACATTTGTAATCTAAGGATATTATGAGCCAGAGTGGATTCATTTGTAATCCAAGGAGAGACGGTGAGCCAGAGTGAACACTTCTGTAATTCCAGGAGAGATGGGGAGTCAGAGTGGATTCATTTGTAATCCCCAAACAGTGAGCCATAGTGGACAATTTGTAATCGCAGGAGATGGTGAGCCAGAGTGGACACATTTGTAATCACGAGATTCGGTGAACCTTAGGGAATACTTCTGTAATTCCAGGAGAGATGGTGAGTCAGAATGGATTCATTTGTAATCCTGGGAGAAACGGTGAGCCATAGTGGAAAAATTTGTAATCCCAGGAAATGGTGAGCCAGAGTGGACACATTTTTAATCACACGAGGTGTTGAGCCAGGATGGACACATTTTAAAACCAAGGTGATGATGAGCGAGAGTGGACACATTTTTAATCCAGGGAGAGACGGTGAGCCAGAGTGAACACTTTTGTAATTCTAGGAGAGATGGTGAGTCAGATTGGAAACATTTGTAATCCAGAGAGAGATGAAGAGCCATCGTGGGCACATCTGCAATCCCAGGAGACATGGTGAATCAGAGTGGAAACACATGCAATCCCAGGAGACATATTTGTAGTCCCTGGAGAGACAGTGAGCTACATTGGACATATCTGCAATTCCAGGAGAGATGTTGAGCCATTGTCGACACATTTGTAATGCTAGAAGGTGTTGAGCCAGAGTGGACACATTTGTAATCCAAGGAGATGGTGAGCGAGAGTGGACACATTTGTAATCCAGAGAGAGATGGTGAGCCAGAGTGAATACTTCTGTAATTCCATGAGAGATGTTGAGTCAGAGTGGATTCATTTGTAATTCCAGGAGAAATAATGAGCCATAGTGGACAAATTTGTAATACCCGGAGATGGGGAGCCAGAGTGGACACATTTGTAATCCCAGGAGGTGTTGAGCCAGAGTGGACACATTTGTAGTCCAAGGAGATGGTAAGCGAGAGTGGACACATTTGTAATCCCAGGTGACACGGTGAGCCAGAGTGAACACATCTGTAATTCCAGGAGAGATGGTGAGTCAGAGTGGAAACATTTGTAATCCCAGGAGATGGTGAGCCATAGTGGATAAATTTATTATCCCAGGAGATGGGGATCGTGAGTAGAAACATTTGTAATCCCAGGAGATGGTTAGCCAGATTGCACACACTTATAATCCAGGGTAAGATGGAGAGCCAGAGTGAACACATGTATAATTCAAGGTGAGATGTGGAGTCAGAGTGCATTCATTTGCAATTTCGGTAGAAATGGTGAGCCATAGTGACTAATTTATAATCCCAGGAGATGGTTAGCCAGAGTGGACACATTTGTAATCATGAGAGAGTCGGTGAACCAGAGGGAACACTTCTGTAATTCCAGGATAGAAGGTGAGTCACAGTGGAAACATTTATAATCCCAGGCGATTGTGAGCCATAGTGGACAAATTTGTAATCCCAGGCAATGGTTAGCAAGAGTGGAAACATTTGTAATCCCAGGCAATGGTGAGATATAGTGGACAGATTTGTAATCCCAGGCAATGGTTAGCCAGAGTGGAAACATTTGTAATCTCAGGAGATGGTTAGCCAGAATGGAATGATTTGTAATTCCAGGAGATGATGAGACAGATTGGACATATTTCTAATCCCCAGCTTTGGTGAGCTAGAGTGGACACATATATAATCCAAGGAAGATGGTGAGGAAGAGTGGACACATCTGTAATCCCAGGAATCACGGTGAATCAGAGTGGAAACACATGTAATCCCTGGAGACATCGTGAATCAGAGTGGAAACACATATAATCCCAGGAGACAAATTTGGAATCCAGGGAGAAACAGTGAGCTAGCATGGACACATCTGTAATTCCAGGAGAGATCGTGGGCCAGAGTGGACACAATTGTTTTCCTAGGAGATGGTGAGCCATACTGGACACATTTGTAATACTGAGAGAGTTGGTGAACCAAAGGGAACACTTCTGTAGTTATAGGAAAAATAGTGAGTCAGAATGGATTCACTTGTAATCGCAGGAGAATCGGTGAGCCATAGTGGACTAATTTGTCAACCCAGGAGATGGGGAGCAAGAGTGGACACATTTGTATTCCAGGAGATGGTGAGCCAAAGAGTACACATTTGTAATCCCAGAAGGTGTTGATCCAAAGTGGACAGACACATTTGTAATCCAAGGAGATGGTGAGCAAGAGTGAATACATTTGTAATCCAGTGTGAGACGGTGAGCCAGAGTGAACACTTCTGTAATTCCAGGAGAGATGGGGAGTTAGAGTGGATACATTTGTAATCCCAGGAGAAATGATGAGCCAAAGTAGACATATTTGTAATCCAATTAGATGTTGGGTAGAGTGGACACATTTGTAATCCTNGGAGATACGGTGAGCTGGAGTGAACATATATGTAACTCCAGGGGAGATGGTGAGTCAGAGAGGAAACGTTTGTAATCCCAGGAGATGGTGAGCCATAGTGGACAAAATTGTTATCCCAGNAGATGGGGAGCCAGAGTGGAAACATTTGTAATCCCAGGAGATGGTTACCCAGAGTGGTTACATTTGTAATCACAAGAGAGTCAGTGAACCAGAGGGAACACCTTTGTAATTCTAGGATAGATGGTGAGTCAGAGTGGAAACATTTGTAACCTAGAGAAAGATGGAAAGCCCTAGTGAACATATCTGTAATTCCAGGAGAGATGGTGAGTCAGAGTGGAAACATTTGTAATCCCAGGAGATGGAGAACCATAGTGGACAAATTTGTAATCCCAGGAGATGATAACCCAGAGTGGAAACATTTGTAATCCCAGGAGATGTTTAGCCAGAATGGACAGATTTGTAATCCCAGGAGATAATGAGCCAGAGTGGATGCATTTGTAATCCAAGTAGATGGTGAGCGAGAGTGGATACATTTGTAATCCAGGGTGAGACGGTGAGCCAGAGTGAAGAACTTCTGTAATTCCAGGAGAGATGGGGAGTTAGAGTGGATACATTTGTAATCCCAGGAAAAACAATGAGCCAAAGTAGACATATTTGTAATCCAATTAGATGTTGGGTAGAGTGGACACATTTGTAATCCTCGGAGATACTGTGAGCTGAAGTGAACAAATTTGTAACTCCAGGGGAGATGGTGAGTCAGAGAGGTAATGTTTGTAATCCCAGGAGATGGTGAGCCATAGTGGACAAAATTGTTATCCCAGGAGGTGGTTACCCAGAGTGGACACATTTGTAATCACAGGAGATGTTGAGCCAGAGTGTACACATCTGTAATCCAAGGGAGATTGTGAGCCAGAGTGGAACATCTGTAATCCCTGGAGACACAGTGAATCAGAGTGGAAACACATGTAATCCAAGGAGACATATTTGTAATCCATGGAGAGACAGTGAGCTAGAGTGGACACATCTGTAATTCAAGGAGAGACTGCGAGCCAGAGTGGACACATCTGTAATTGCAGGAGGTGTTGCACCAGAGTGGACACATTTGTAATCCAAGGAGATGGTGAGCGAGAGTGGACACATTTGTAATCCAGGGAGAGAGAGTGAGCCAGAGTCAACACTTCTGTAATTCCAGGAGAGATGGGGAGTCAGAGTGGATTCATTTGTAATCCCAGGAGAGTTGGAGAGCCAGAGTGAACACATCTGTAATTCCAAGAGAGATGGTGAGTCAGAGTGGACACATTTGTAATCCAGGGAGAGATGGAGAGACAGAGTGGACACATCTGTAATCCCAGGATATATGGTGAATCAGAGTCGAAACACATGTAATCCCAGGAGACATATTTGTAATCTCAGGAGAGAAAGTGAGCTAATTGGACACATCTGTAATTAAAGGAGAGATGGTGAGCCAGAGTGGACACATTTGTAATCCTAGGAAGTTTTGATCCAGAGTGGACACATTTGTAATCCAAGGAGATGGTGAGTGAGAGTGGACACATTTGTAATCCAGGCTGAGATGGTGAGCCAGAGTGAATACTTCTGTAATTCCATGAGAGATGTTGAGTCAGAGTGGATTCATTTGTAATTCCTGGAGAAGTGGTGAGGCATAGTGGACAAATTTGTAATACCCGGAGACAGGGAGCCAGAGTGGACACATCTGTAATTCCAGGAGAAATGGCGACTCAGAGTGGAAACATTTGTAATCCCAGGAAATGGTGAGCCATAATGGACATATCTGTAAGCCAAGGGAGATGGTGAGCCAGAGTGGAACATCTGTAATCCCAGGAGACACAGTGAATCAGAGTGGAAACACATGTAATCCAAGGAGACATATTTGTAATCCNGGGAGAGACAGTGAGCTAGAGTGGACACATCTGTAATTCCAGGAGAGATGGNGAGCCAGAGTGNACACATCTGTAATTCTAGGAGAGATGGTGATCCAGAGTGGACAAATTTGTAATTCTAGGAGGTGTTGCTCCAGAGTGGACACATTTGTAATCCAAGGAGATGATGAGCGAGAGTGGATACATTTGTAATCCAGGGAGAGATGGTGAGCCAGAATGAACATTTCTGTAATTCCAGGAGAGATGGGGAGTCAGACTGGATTCATTTGTAATCCAAGGAGATGGTTAGCAAGAATGGACAGATTTGTATTTCAAGGAGATGATGAGCCAGATTGGACATATTTGTAATCCCCAGAGTTGGTGAGCTAGAGTGGACACATATGTAATCCAAGGAAGATGGTGAGTCAGAGTGGACACATCTGTAATCCCAGGAGGCACAGTGAATCAGAGTGGAAACACATGTAATCCCTGGAGACACATTTGTAATCCTGGGAGAAACAGTGAGCTAGAGTGGACACATCTCTAATTCCAGGAGAGATGGTGAGCCAGAGTGAACACATCTGTAATTCCAGGAGAGAAGTTGTGCCAGAGTGGACACATTTATAATCCCAGGAGGTGTTGGTCCAGAGTGGACACATCTGTAATCCAAGGATATGGTGTGGGAGCATGAACACATCCATAGAGAGAAGGTGAGCCAGATTGAACACTTCTGTAATTCCAGGAGAGATGTTGAGTCAGAGTGGATTCATTTGTAATTCCAGGAGAAACGGTGAGCCATAGTGGACAAATTTGAAACACCCGGAGATGGTGAGCCAGAGTGGACACATTTGTAATGGCAGGGGGTGTTGAGCCAGAGTGGACACATTTGTAGTCCAAGGAGATGGCAAGCGAGAGTGGACACATTTGTAATCCCAGGAGACACAGTGAGCCACAGTGAACACATCTGTAATTCCAGGAGATATGGTGTGTCAGAGTGGAAACATTTGTAATCCCTTGAGATGGTGAGCCACAGTGGNCAAATTTGTTATACCAGGAGATGGGGAGTCAGAGTGGAAACATTTGTAATCCCAGGAGATGGTTAGCTAGAGTGGACACATTTGTAATCCAGGGTATGATCAAGAGCCAGAGTGAACACATTTGTAATTCCAGAAGAAATGGGTTAGTCAGAGTGGTTTCATTTGTAATCCCGGTAAAAATGTTGAGCTACAGTGGACAAATTTGTAATCCCAGGAGATGGTGAGCCAGAGTGGACACATCTGTGATCCAAGAGAGATGGTGAGCAAGAGTAGACACAGCTGTAATTCCAGGAGATATGATGAATCAGTGTGGACAGGAGAGACATTTGTAATCCTGGGAGAGACAGTGAGCTAGAATGGACACATCTGTAATTCCAGGAGAGATGGTGAACCAGAATGAACACATCAGTAATTGCAGGAGAGATGGTGAGCCAGGGTGGACACATTTGTAATCCCAGGAGGTTTTTAGCCAGAGTGGACACATTTGTCATCCAAGGAGATGGTGAGCAAGAATGGACACTTCTGTAATGGGGAGTCAGAGTGGATTCACTTGTAATCCTGGAAGAAACGGTGAGCCATCATGGACAAATTTGTAATCCCAGGATATGGTGAGCCATAGTGGACAAATTTGTTATCCCATGAGATAAGGAGTCAGAGTGGAAACATTTGTAATCCCAGAAGATGGTTAGCCAGAGTGGACACATTTATAATCCAGGGTAAGATAGAGAGCCAGTGTGAACACTTCTGTAATTTCAAGAGCTATGGGGAGTCACAGTGGATTCATTTGTAATCACTGTAGAAATGGTGAGCCATAGTGGACAAATTTGTTACCCAGAGTGGAAACATTTATAATCCCAGGAGATGTGTAGCCAGAAAGGACAGATTTGTAAACCCAGGAGATGATGAAACAGAGTGGACATATTTGTAAACCAGGAGAGGGTGAGCTAGAGTGGACACATTTGTAATCCCGGGAGACACAGTGAGCTGGAGTGAACAAATTTGTAACTCCACGGGAGATGGTGAGTCAGAGAGGAAACATTGGTAATCTCAGGCAATGATGAGTCATAGTGGACAAATTTGTTATCCCAGGAGATGAGGAGCCATAGTGGACATATTTGTAATCCCAGGAGATGTTTAGCCAGAGTGGACACTTTTGTAATACCGGGATAGAGAGCCAAAATGAACACATCTGTAATTCCAGGAGAGATGTTGAGCAAGAGTGGACACATTTGTAATCCAAGGAGAGGGCGAGCGAGAGTGGACACATTTGGAATCGAGGGAGAGACAGTGTGTCAGACTGAACACATCTGTAATTCCAGGAGAGATGGGGATTCAAGTGGATTCATTTGTAATTCCAGTACAAATGGTGAGCCATAGTGGACAAATTTGTAATCCCAGGAGATGGTTAGCCAGAGTGGACACATTTGTAATAACGAGACAGTCAGTGAACCAGAGGGAACACCTTTGTAACTCCAGGATAGATTGTGAGTCAGAGTGGAAATATTTATAATCCCAGGAGATGGTGAGATATAGTGGACAAATTTGTAATCCCAGGCAATGGATAGACAGTGTGGAAACATTTGTCATCTAGAGAAAGATGGAGAGCCCTAGTGAACATATTTGTAATTTGAGGAGAGATGGTGAGTCAGAGTTGAAACATTTGTAAAACCAGGAGATGGAGAACCATAGTGGACAAATTTGTAATCCCAGGAGATGATGAACCAGAGTGGACACATTTGTAATCCAAAGAGATGGTGAGCGAGAGTGGAGACATTTGTAATCACGAGAGAGACAGTGAACCAGAGGGAACATCTTTGTAATTCCAGGATAGATGGTGAGTCAAAGTGGAAACATTTATAATCCCAGGACATATAAAGCCAGTGTGGACAGATTTGTAATCCCAGGAGGTATTGATCCAGAGTGGACACATTTGTAATCCAAGGAGATGGTGAGAGACAGTGGATATATTTGTAATCCATGGTGAGACGGTGAGCCAGAGCAAACACTTCTGATATTCCATTAGAGATGGGGAGTCAGATTGGATTCATTTGTAATCCCGGGAGAAAAAATGATCCATAGTCAAAAATTTGTAATCCAAGGAGATGGTGAGCTAGAGTGGAAACATTTGAAATCCTGGGAGACAATGTGAGCTGGAGTGAACAAATTTGTAACTCCATGGGAGATGGTGAGAGGAAACATTTGTAATCCAAGGAAATTATGATCCATAGTGAAAAAATTTTTTATCCCAGGAGATGAGGAGCCAGAGTGGAAATATTGTAATCCCAGGAGATGGTTAGCCAGAGTGGATACATTTGTAATCACAGGAGAGATGGTCAGTCAGAGTGGACTTATTTGTAATCCCAGGAGATGATGAGCCATAGTGGACACATTTGTAATCAGGAGAGAGTTGGTGAACCATAGGGAACACTTCTGTAATTCCAGGAGAGATGGCGAATCAGAATGGAATAATTTGCAATCCAGAGAGAAACAGTGATGGATAGTGTCCAAATTTGTAATCCCAGGAGATGGTTAGTGAGAGTTGAATCATTTTTTATCCCAGGCGATGGTTAGCCAGAGTGGACATATTTGTAATCCCAGGAGATGGTAGGCCAAAATGGACACATCTGTAATCCAAGGAGACAGTGAGTGAGATTGGACACATTTGTAATCCAGGGAGA